>NW_018128186.1:638971-640393 GCF_001952655.1 Monopterus albus | reverse complement strand
GGCAGCCCTGCCGGAGTCCAACATGCACTGGAAACAAGTCTGACTTACTGCCGGCGATGCGAACCAAGCTCCTGCTCTGGTTGTACAGGGACCGGACGGCCCTTAGCAAAGGGCCTCGGACCCCGTACTCCCGGAGCACCCCCCACAGGGCGCTGCGAGGGACATGGTCGAATGCCTTCTCCAGATCCACAAAACACATGTGGACTGGTTGATCAAACTCCCATGAACCCTCCGCCACCCTGAAGAGGGTATAGAGCTGGTCCAGTGTTCCACGGCCAGGACGAAAACCGCATTGTTCCTCTTGAATCTGAGGTTCGACTATCGGTCGAATTCTCCTCTCCAGTACCCTGGCATAGACTTTCCCAGGGAGGCTGAGGAGTGTGATCCCCTATAGTTGGAACACACCCTCCGGTCCCCCTTCTTGAAAAGAGGGACCACCACCCCGGTCTGCCAGTCCAAAGGCACTGTCCCCAACCACCATGCGATGTTGCAAAGGCGTGTCAGCCAAGACAGCCCTACAACATCCAGAGACTTGAGGTACTCAGGGCGGATCTAATCCACCCCCGGTGCCTTGCCACCAAGAAGCTTCTTAACTACCTCGGTGACTTCAGCTTGGGTGATGGATGAGTCCACCTCCGAGCCCCCAGCCTCTGCTTCTTCATCGGAAGACATGACCCTGGGGTTGAGGAGATCCTCGAAGTATTGCTTCCACCGTCTGATGATTTCCCCAGTCGAGGTCAACAGCTGCCCACCTCCACTGTAAACAGGTTTGACAGGGCACTGCTTCCCCCTCCTGAGGCGCTGGAAGGTTTGCCAGAATTTCTTCGAGGCCGACCGATAGTCCCTCTCCATGGCCTCACCGAACTCCTCCCAGACCCGAGTTTTTGCCTCCACAACCACCCGGGCTGCAGTCCGCTTGGCCTGCTTGGACCAGTCAGCTGCCTCAGGAGTCCCACAAGCCAACCAGGTTCGAAAGGACTCCTTCAGCTTGACGGCATCCCTTACTTCCGGTGTCCACCACTGGGTTCGGGGATTGCCGCCATGACAGGCACCAGAGACCTTACGGCCACAGCTATGAGTGGCAGCATCGGCAATTGAGGTGGAGAACATGGTCCATTCAGACTCAATGTCTCCAGTCTCTCTCGAGATCTGGTCGAAGCTCTGCCGGACGTGGGAGTTTAAGATCTCCCAGACAGGGGGTTCTGCCAAACATTCCCAACAGACCTTCACAATACGTTTGGGTCTGCCGAGTCTGTCTGGCTTCCTCCCCCGCCATCAGATCCAACTCACCACCAGGTGGTGATCAATTGACAGCTCTGCCCCTCTCTTCACCCGAGTGTCCAAGACATACGGCCGGAGGTCAGATGAAACAACCACAAAGCCGATCATCGACCTCCGGCCTAGGGTGAACAGTAGAACAAC
>NW_018128186.1:638365-638524 GCF_001952655.1 Monopterus albus | reverse complement strand
TGCTCTAGGCACCAGCCCCTTACGAATCCGCCTGCAGATGATGGGCCCATGGGAGGACGTCCCCACATCGCTCATTCGGGCTAAGCCCGGCAGGGCCCAGTGGGAAAATGCCCGGCCACCAGGCGCTCGCATTCAAGCCCCGCACCCAGGCCTGGCTCC
>NW_018128186.1:632082-638302 GCF_001952655.1 Monopterus albus | reverse complement strand
ACCGCTCTTAGTCTGACCCCTCACCTAGGGCCTGTTTGCCTTGGGAAACCCAACCAGGGGCATATAGCCCCCGACAAAATAGCTCCTAGGATCACTCCGGGACTCAAACCCCTCCACCACAATAAGGTGGTGGTTCAAGGAGGGGTCTCATCTGACTGTCCGACCTCCGGCCTAGGGTGTTCTCTCAGAACATCAGAACGCTTATCCAGATGGGGTTTTTATCGTGGCAGGGGGCTTTAATTATGTCCACTTGAAGACTGTGTTTCCGAGGTTTGAACAGCAGGTGAAATGTGCCACTAGACGGCAGGCAGATCCATGATTTCCCAAACAGGAAGTCATGGATGACAAAAGCGGTCCAGCTGCTCCTGAGGGAATGAGATGCAGCCTATAGGTCTGGGGACAGAGAGCGGTACAGCCTGGCCAGACACAACCTCAAAAGGGGTATAAAGACAGCCAAGGTGCCCTATAGAGAGAGGATCGAGGGTCACTTCCCCACCAGGGACACGGCATGTGTATGGCAGGGCATCCAGCACATAACCAACTTTAAGAGCAGCGGAGACCTGCCTGTAGGAAACGATGCATCCTTAACGAAAGAACTAAACTACTTCTTTGCTTAGTTTGAGAAAGGATCAGACCATGCTGATATAAGCAGGCCAGCCACAGCTGATTACACATTCACCCTGCAGACACGAGTCTGAACATGTTCTGAAATCTGTAAATGTCAAGAAGGCAGCAGGCCCTGATGGGCTCCTAGGCAGGGTTCTCAAGGACTGTTGTCACCACCTTGCAGAGGTTCTAACAGACATTTTTAATCTCTCCCTGGTGCATGCTACTGTCCCGGCCTGTCTACAATCTGCTACCATCATCCCAGTGCCCAAGCTCCCTTAATGACAATAGGCCAGTGGCCTTAACCTCAGTTGTCTCAAAGTGCTTGGAGAGACTTGTTCTGGGGCACATGAAGACAACTCTCACTTCTACCTTGGATCAACATCAATATGCCTATAGGGCAAACTGATCCACAGAGGATGCTTTAAATACTGTGCTCCATATTGCATTGTCTCACCTAGAGCAGAAAGGATTGTATGTGAGGCTGTTTGTGGATTTTAGTTCTGCCTTCAACACAATTGTCCCTGGGATATTAGTCAGGAAGCTATAGGACCTGGGTCTCCACAAACATCTGAGTCTGTGGATTAGTGACACTTGGTCCCCACACCTCCCCAGTCCTGACACTGAGTACAGGAGCACTGTAGGGGTGTGTGATCAGTCCTGTTCTATACTCCCTTTGTAGCTGCAACTGCACACCCACTCACCCCCCTAACACGGTCATCTAGTCTGCAAATGACAACTGTCGTGGGTCTCATCTCAAATGGTGAGGAGACTGTCTACAGGGATGAAGTCTGCAGAATGACAGAAAATAACCCGTCCTTAAACATCAAAAAAACTAAAGAGCTCATCCTGGACTTTAGGCAAAAACAGGATGCGTGCCTGCCACCCAGGATAGAAGACCAGGAGGTGGAGCAGGTGACCAGCTTCAAGTTCCTAGGGACCAACATCAGCAGTAACCTAAAATGGAGTCTAAACACCACTGCTGTATTAAAGAAGCCTCAACAAAGACTGCACTTCAAGATACTGAAGAAAAACCACATTTCTGCCAGGTTGCTGAAATCTTTTTATCACTGCTCAACAGAGAGCATATTGACTTACTCCATCTTGGCATGGTTTAGAAACTGTTCAAAGGCAGACAGAGTGGCTCTCCAGAGGGTGGTTGACACAGCACAAAAAAAAAAAAAAAAAAAATTTTTCACTGAACTCTCCCTCCCCTGCCCAGAAGACATCTAAAGGTCACGCTGCTACAGCAAGACCTGCAAAATTATCAGGGCCAATACTCATCCTTTCCACCATGTTTTTACATTGCTACCCTCTGAAAGGCGTTACAGGACCTTGAAGTGCCACACCACAAGACTGAAGGACAGATTCTGCCCCTCAGCTGTCCAAGAACTTAATTCTCAGCCCCCTATCCCACCTCTGTTATCTGGTTTCATGTGAGCAACTGTGTGCAATTGTCACAAAGCAATTTTAATATTTTATGTACTTCATTGAGTTTTTAAATCAACTTTACCTGTATAAAGTGAAATGTATGGGTGTGAGTGATGGAAGCATCTCTAAGAAAGCTGTCTTTTAAATTTCACTGTATTGTTTTCAGTGCAATGACAATAAAGCTATTCTATTCTATTCTATACAGTGAGGAAATTCCAGCACTCAGGAAAAACTCTGGTGTAATTCTATTATTATAGGTGGCTGTTAAAATGAAAAGGTTTAAGAAGCTCTGATTTGTCATACTGTCTTTGTAGCTCTGTAGTAATGCAGGACCAGTAGACCCAATATCTCAGTGTGTTCAGTGAGCAGACCTGATGTCTCAAGCCACCCAGCTTAAATAATCACTCAGGAGAAAACAATTCACAACTGTTTTGATAATCAATAAATAATTTAGGTTATTCTTCAAGCAAGACTGGCAAATGTCCCAGCTAAATGTATTTTGGACTGGACTGCTAATCAGACAACATGTTTCCATTTCATGGAACAGCCAAAAAAAAAATAAACAAACAAAAACCAAAAAAACCTGGAAACTTGAGTTTGTACTTTAATACGGCTCTTAAGCTCGATTTACAGTTCTGTGTTGAATCTACGTAGAACCAACACAGGTGTCCTACGCCACTGGGAGCATTATACTTGTGTGCTGGTGTGTCTGTGTTGCCCTGCAATTACACTGCCAAAACGGTAATTGGCAGTGGGGTTTCTATGCCACTGTGTTGCTTTTCTTCAGCACTTACAAACGATGGAAAGTGAAACTGAACAGATCATGTTGGAATTAAAGCTAATAGATGTTGAACAGCATTTACTTTTACTGAAATTACTTCAGCACACGCAAGAGAGAAGACACTAGAAGAGATGGACCTCACCACCTGAGCCAAAAGAGGCAGAACGAGTGGGGATTTCCAGTCCTTGTCCGGCCACTGAGAGACATGAATCAGGAAATACGATCAATCACAGTTGTTGTATGTGTCACTGTGATGTGCAGCTACATGTCTGAAGAGTTGCACGTCAGGCATAGGCTACAGCATAGGGTTCGAGGCTACACGTTACCTGCATCATAGATTCAACACAGAACCATAATCAACTGTGGTGCAATATTTCAGCTCATGGGGGTGAAATGCATTGTAAATAGGCTCATGTGTAATATCTTGTTCCTGATCGCTCTCAAATACTGTTCATCGCCCTGCTTTGGGTATTTTTGAGTAGTTGCTCAGAGATCCTTATGGCCGAAACACAGGTATCTCTCCTCCATTGTGGGATTAATTGTGTGAGTAATATTCGACTGTTCTTGATTTCCTGGTTGTTTAGTCTCTACTGCTGTTCCTCATTCTCTCCAGTGCTGCTCTGCCCTGTTTTTAGGTGCCTTTGATTAGCTTATTTGTGCTGTGTAAAATGTAACGTTGTGATGAGGCTACTTGTGTGTATCGGTTCTAATGCTTTGTTGCCTTTATGTAACTTTTTATTTTAAGACTAAGTGTTCTCTGTTACTACGTACTTACATATGCACCACCCGGAGTGGAAGCAAGTTACAACAGCTGAGTCCTCGTCGTGTTCTTTTCCGTGTTTCTATGAAGTTCTGTTCTTATGTGACTGTTCTTATGGTGGCGTCTGTTTTTATGGTGTTATGTTGGTTGTTCTCTATTGCTGCTGTAACAGAAATTTCCCCACTGTGGGATCAATAACCTGCTCTGCTCTGCTCGCTTTAGTGTCAGTGACTGAGTCAGGGGATGGCCAGAGGTCAGGCCACTAGACACAGTATTTTGGGTCGCTCATTTGTCTTCATGTGGAACTATTTCTCTACTGCTGCAGTCCCCTTGGGAACTCCATCTTGGACAGTGCAGTACAAATACCAGGGTTCCAGGTACACAGGGCAAACCGTGTAACAGTTATTTGGCAAAACAAGAGGAGGTGGAATCTGCTTCTACACAAATGAAGGTTGATGTAAAGATGCCACAATGTTAGAAAGAACTTGCAACATGGACTTAGAGACTCTTTTCATCAGCTCCATTTTATTCTCCCAGAGAATTTTTGTTATTCATTCTGGTTGAGGTGTATATGAGACCGCAGGCCCTTACTATCACACTACAGCACCTGGCTGAACAGATAACTACCATGGAACTGGAACATCCCGACTCTCCACTCATTGTTCTAGGAGACTTTAACAAAGCAAATCTCTCCCACGAACTGCCCAAATACAGACAGCACATCAGTTTGTCCCACCAGGGACAAAATCACACTGGACCACTGCTACCCAACAATAAAAAAACGTATATCGCTCTGTCCGATCACTGTATGGTCCATTTTATTCTAGCCTACAGGCAGAAACTTAAAGCTGCGAAGCCTGCAGTCAAAAAAAGTGAAGAGCTGGACTGAGGAGGCTAAGTCAGAGCTACAGGCCTGCTTTGACTACACAGACTGGAGTGTATCTGAAGCTCCAGCTACAGACCTGGACAAACTCACTGACAGTGTCGCCTCTTACATCAGTTTCTGTGGGGATGTGTGTGTGCCCACCAACACCTTCTGCACATACAACAACAAGCCCTGATTCACAGCAAAACTCAAGCAACTTCATTGTGCCACCAGAAGGGGGAACAGGATCCTGTGCAGGCAGGCCAGGAAAACAATGACAAGGGAGATCAAAGTAGCAAAGGGGAGCTACTCTGAAAAGTTGGAAAACCAGTTTTCAGCCAGCGACCCCTCATCTGTGTGGAGAAGCTTGAAAAACACCACTAGCTATGTGTTTTATTGTAGGTTTGGGAAGCAGAACTCCACACCCACCAACCATCTCACCTCATACTGAGCAGCTGCTCCGTGCCTTCCCCAGCCCCCCACCCCCTGAATGATAATAACCACCTTTATTGGTTAAGTACAGTGGGTACTGAAAGTATTCAGACCCCCTTAAATTTTTCACTCTTTGTTATATTGCAGCCATATGCTAAAATCATTTAAGTTCATTTTTTTCCTCATTAATGTACACACAGCACCCCATATTGACAGAAAACACAGAATTTTTGACATTTTAGCAGAGATTTATTAAAAAAGAAAAACTGAAATATCACATGGTCATAAGTATTCAGACCCTTTGCTCAGTATTTAGTAGAAGCACCCTTTTGAGCTAATACAGCCATGAGTCTTTTTGGGAATGATGCAACAAGTTTTTCACACCTGCATTTGGGGATCCTCTGCCATTCCTCCTTGCAGATCCCCTCCAGTTCTGTCAGGTTGGATGGTAAACGTTGGTCGTCATGTTTAACATGTCATTTTGCTTCAGTGGCATTTTGGTCTGTTTCACCCAGATAGATGAGTCGGTGTGAAAATGTGGGAAAGATGGTCAAAAATGTGATTTAATGTGCTTCTCTTAAAAGCAGTTGTAGGTTTGGTGGTTGAATAAAAATGGGAAGGAGAAAGCTGTGTGACCACACAAAGCAGTTTTGAGTTTTGAGATTCAGTAAATTTGCCACTTCCCCTTTTTTTAACTGTCTTCTTTTTTATGTGGTGTCAAATCTGTGAAAAAGAAAACATTTGTTTGTACATGACCCGGTTGTACTTTTCCTCAGATGCCTGGTAATATCTAACATCTTCAGAATGAATCTAAATGGTAAATCATAATAATGTGGTTTATGATGACATATGAGTGCACTTTTCAAAGTACTCTACATCAGGATATTTCATTCTGACTGACAAGATGTACTTAACATGTACTTACCAAACAAACAAAAACACTATCTTTATAATAATGACCCTCATCAGTCAAATTAAATATTCTTCATATTTTATATTAGAAAACCAGACAGGAAAATGTTGTTTTTACTGCGCCAACCAAACCAGTGCTTTCAGATGAAGACTTTTAAAGTGTAGGTGAAAACTAAAAATCGACAGTATGAATCTTTCATCACAGGAACTCACAGGAATTGCACATTAAATAGTTTATTATTGAAAGAAAAGTGGATGAATAAATCAATTATAAAACAAACACAAGTGAGAATACATGGAGGACTGCAGACTTAATCTAAACGATATCCGGGACTCACCGCTCAGCAGGGAGGGATTTCATTCATGAAGTGCTGGAGGAAGAAATGGGAGGATGTCTGACCTTCGCTCCCATACTTATGTCTGTGACAGGAGG
>NW_018128186.1:627323-631779 GCF_001952655.1 Monopterus albus | reverse complement strand
AGTCCCATGGGGACTTTACATTGACTTACATGCATTTCCTGTAGACTAACCCTAACCTTAACCAGAACCACTACTTGCCTAAACCTAACCCTGACCCAAACCTAACCATAACCTTAAACCATGTTGTCACCCCAAGATTCAGTGATTTCCTAAGACCACCCTCTGGTTCGCACAAGGATGGCCGAGTCCCCACAATGTGAGTGTGTTAACCCTGTTAACATGTTTTTGTCCCTATAATGTAAGTAAACACACACACACTAAACATAATAGTTTTGGCCAGAGGCAAACATCTGTACAGCGCCATAACACACACACGTACGTATGAATAAAATATTAATTACTGTACCAGCCCAAAGCCCTGGCTTCCTGAGCTGCAGGCTGGCCACCATACAGTATATGAAAACTGTCTGGCTTCGCCACTGCGTAGTCTTATCATATAGCTTCAACGAAAGGCACAATATGTTTAATATTTCTCATGCTCTCAAACTAAGTGCAATATTAACATTCTCACGCCCCAAAGTGACTCAACAGGGCAGAGGCTGGAGTGGACCGCAGTCACACGTAGCTCCCGCTGCCACACACGGGCCACGCTTAGCAGACAGCCTACCTAGTGCCAGGACCGTGTCTGGTCAGTCCGTTATGTTGAGAGGTGTTACAGGGGTTTCATGACAGATGTACACAACCTGGCTAACAGTTAACGTCACTTGGTAAAGCATGGGAAGATTCTAACGAATCACCAGGCGGTTCCAGTCTTCTCTACATGTCTGTATGCTACAATATTTCACGCAATACCTCATTTGGTCAGTTTTATGGTTCTAAAAATCCCTTTTCAACAAGAAATCGCGCTATGGGCTGGGTCGTAGTAGTCACTGTGGACCGAGGACAAAAAGCTTTAAAAAAAAAAAAAAAATCGAAATGACTCATGGTAGCTAGCTCACCAGATGAACATGTTTCCACTGGTATGTCTGTCCAGGTCGCCTTCGCATTAAAGTGCTACGGCTACAAACTGACACTGATGGACCGTTACCTCCCATGGCTGACGGAAAGTGGAAAGGCTAAGTAGCAAGCGAATCTGCATACTTCTACGACGCATCACATACCTGTATGCCGCCACAGCTCGGCTGTTCAGGTACTTCTGGGCAGTCATGACGCCAACAAACAGGAAATTATTGGACCGGGAACCAGGCTTCTCGGTCGCCGGTGAACCGTTATCTTGCGGCCATAACACTGCGCCGTATTCCTTCCTGGGATCTCGGTTTAACCCACAGCCTGCAGGGTTTGCCTTTCGATTTTGTCCGGCTTTCTTCAACTCTGTCGTCCTCGGTAAAATGAGTCTGGAAGCCAGTGTGAACCCGACAACCAGTCCCAACAAAACACTAAACCATGCTCTTCGGCTTCGACCTGCCATTCCCCAAAACTTCAACAGCTCGCCGTGTATCCGCACGGTATTCTACACAGCGCAGCTATGAAAACAAAGCAAAGAAGAAATAAATAAATACAACTACCAAAAAACGGATGGGCAAAGCTCCCGTGTCTCTAGACAACCGGGCTCAAACACATACTCAGCAGAAAAGCCCTTTTCTTCTAGTTGCCTACGTAGCATCACAGCAGTCTCCTTGAAGTCGCCACCTGAGCCGTTCTCTGAAGCGACTTCCTCAGTTCAACAAGATGTCCGTCACTGTCGATCACGGATAAAACTCAAAGCCAATCAACAAAAGCAGCAGCTCTTTTCTTTGCTTTAAATAGTGACCCCATTCTCGCCATTATCTCATCACTCGAAGAATGTCGGACTGTCTCAATCCCTGTTAGCGAAGGGTTTAACAGTGGTTTGACCCAACGGAACTTCCGTAGAAGCGATCTGACTGGCTGGCTGAATCCAGAGTGGATTAAGAAAGAGGGTGACGACATCTCCGCTGACTCAATAAGGGCGGCTTTATTATTATTATTATTATTACTTGTTTTCGTGTGTTTGTTTGTTTGTTTGGTACAAGTTTTCCCATTAACTTTCAGTCTGAGCATTTATATTTGATCTTATCCATTCTGTTATTGATATTTCAGTTCAACGTGCAATTTCAATTTTCACTTTCCTTTTGGAATGATTCATTTTCCATGGTTATTTTTAATTTTAAAATTGTAATTTAAATTTTGGATAAAACTGTCCTCTGTAATTTAGACGTGTGATTGGGTGAATGGCCAAATTGTGTGAAAGCACTTGGAGTGTGCTATGAAGCGTAGAAAATCACTATACAAGACCGTTTGATTGGGTTTTTTGTTTGTTTTGTTTTAACACTAATGGTGGGTCATGGGAACACTGAATAGTTCCAAATATTAGGAGCAGTGCCATACACTTATATTGACTTGTCTGCTGTCTTCTAAAAAAGTTGAAATCAATATCAATATTTGTACGTGTGACATTTTTAAGTCAGCGACATGCCAAAACACATTTTACAACCTTGTCTCTCGAATATTGTATCACTTAAAAAGATTAGGTACCTAACTAACTAGCTAAAGTAGCCGAGCTATCTACTGAATTTAGCGAAGCCTGAAGGCATACAAAACCCTTGGCGCTTGGCCATGTTTCAAGGCAGAAATTGTGGGTGAAATTAAAATGATGAGGACAGCAATGGCCATTCTGCTTTTATGTGGACACGTTTCTACTAATATGTTTATTTTACTACAACTTTAAACAGGGAAATGGTAAAGTAAATGTTGCTGGGAATTGCAGTAATCCATTTGCTTCTCCTCTTTTTAGATGTGTTTTTAAGTTTCTGTGGTCCACAGTTTTCAAATTCAGCGCTGCCACTCAAAAAGCTTTTGCCACAGTGTTTTCCGCATACTATTGGCCCCACTGACCTTTTTGACCCGTAAATGTCGCAACTCCTCTATATTAAGGGCTCTGGCTGAATCCATTAGAGCTGACGATGCTGCATTCGTGTTATAGAGGTAAATCCTCCTGCACAGGACAATCTGCAAGATTAAGATAAATTAGTAGTCTATAAACTTGGGTTGCTCTCTGTGGTGGTCATTAAAGCCTTTACAATAACAACAACAGTAACAACAACAATAATAACTATAACTGTCACTAATATTGAAGTTACAGTATAGGCTACACTATATTTGGTTGTCCTTGACTTAAGCTGCATGTGTATTCCTTTTTTTCTCTGCCTGTCAACAACATTGGGGACCTGGATTCCAGTGCTGAAGCTCATTCTTGCCCAGGTGTTTGTTTTGTTTTTTTAAAGCCCATTTGTGAAGTCATTCATGAAAGCCCTGATGGTGGTCATGCGCTCTTAAACTGCCTTGACCAATATGTTCATCACAAGGAAAAACAGGCAGATGGAAGTGAAGCAACTAGTTATCACCCTTTAAAAGAGATGTCAGTCTGAAAACAATGCAGTTCGGAGTTACAATATTCCAAAAAACCTACTGTCAAGTCAGTCCAGTTCACATGTACAGAACAGGACTACTCCATCCAGTACAGGACTTACATGCATTTGTGAGGTCGACCCCACAGTGCTGCTAGATGTTCCTTGTTCTTGTGTGCCTCTCCAATGAGCCAGGTGACTAGTTACTACCAAAAAGAAAATTAAAATGAAAGCTATTTTAAAAGGATTTTTGCTAGACTCCAAAGCATACCACTGCCATGTTGAGAAGAAAAACACATGTGGTATGACCTCTTAATTTTTACTTCAATCTGAAACAGTGGGCATTATGGGTATTATCTTCATCAAAATAATGTTGCATTGTCAAATTTTCCAGCTCTTTTTTGTGACTACTACAATCCCCCTGGTGAATGTGAATGGCACTACATGCCGTGTGGATCTCCTTGTATGAAAACCTGCAAGAACCCCTCTGGCAGCTGCTCTACACAGATACCTCCTCTAGAAGGTACAAGAACGTTACCCAATCTGCTAATTAAATTAAATGAAATATTCAAGATTAAATTGAACACACTGATTGTTTGATTTTGATTGGCAGTTTCTTTACACTTATATGCACAGTTAGGAAATGTGTTTCTTTGTATAATTAAATTCTTACTTTGATGTCCACATGAATGCCACAAAATACAAATGAAATATAAAGTAGATAAATAAGTAACACAAAATCTAAGGCACTTTAAGCAGCAAATGCAGCAATATAATAAAAATATATAAGAATATAATAAGAGAATGTACGCTGCATGGGAGCAGCATGTGCAGCAGTCAACAGTCTGTGCAATTATGCATGTGCAAACTGAGAATGTAAACAGTACAGGTCAACAGTACGTCATGTACTTCCTGGTAATAAACTCCTCAGCTGTTTAGGAATCTGATGGTAGAGGGAAAGAAAGAGTTTTTCAGTCTGGAGGTCCTGCATTTCACACTTCTGAACCTCCGACCAGAGGGTAGGGAGGCAAACAGTCTGTGCTGGGGGTGGGTGGGATCTTTGAGGATGGAGGCAGCTTTCCTACACACCC
>NW_018128186.1:615812-625730 GCF_001952655.1 Monopterus albus | reverse complement strand
GCAGCATGTGGCGTACCTGACTGTTTATCCAGGGCTTCTGGTTGGGGAACCTCCTGACTTGTATGGTGGGCACAATGTTGTCGATACAGATACTAATGTATCCGGTCACATACTCAGCATAATCCTGTACAGTGATATAAAAGTCCTCCGAGGTGGCTGCAGCTTTAAACACATCCCAGTCTGTCTGGGCGAAACAGTCCTGCAGGGTGCCTTCAGTCTCTGGGGTCCAGAGTCTAATTTGTTTGGTGACAGGGTTTGTTTGTTTCAGTCTTTGTTTGTAAGCTGGATACAGGAACAAAGAAATGTGGTCTGAGCGTCCAAGGTGGGGGTGGGGTGCAGCCCTGTATGCACCCTGTATGTTACTATAAACATCTAGACTGTTCTTGCCCTGGGTGGGAATGTTCATGTTGGTAATATTTGGGAAGTACAGTCTGTAAATTGCACTGGTTAAAGTCGCCTGCAGCGATAAATACAGCATCGGGATGAGCTGTCTCTACCACGCTGATGACAATATAGAGTTTACTGATAGCCGCCGAGGGATTAGCTCTTGGGCTAACATACACAGCAGCCAGAAACACCGCACTATGCTCTCTTGCTAGATGATAGGGCTGGCATTTTCAGCAATAAAAACTCTACATCTGGCGAACAGTGCTTATAGACAGTCCGTACATCTCCGCACCATGAGTTATTGATAAACCTACACACACCACCTCCTTTTACCTTCCCCGAAGCAGCAGTGTGGTCACCTTGATGTACAGAGTGTGTTTGTAGCTGAATCGCAGAATCTGGGACTCTGTCAGAAAGCCAAGTCTCGGTGAGAATTAGAGCACAGCATTCTCCGATTTCCCGTTGTGCTGTAATCCTAGCCCTTAGCTTGCCCAGTTTGTGTTCCAGAGACTGTACGTTAGCTAGGAAAAGGCTAGGCAATGGCGGTCGAGTAGCGTGAGCTTTTAACCTAGCATGGAGTCCCCTGCGCTTGCCTCGCTCACGTCTCTTTATTATCCTCATCAAAATAATGTTGCATTGTCAAACTTTCCAGCTCTTTTCTGTGACTACTACAATCCCCCTGGTGAATGTGAATGGCACTACATGCCATGTGGATCTCCTTGTATGAAAACCTGCAGGAACCCCTCTGGCAGCTGCTCTACACAGATACCTCCTCTAGAAGGTACAAGAACTTTACCCAATCTGCTAATTAAATTAAATGAAATATTCAAGATTAAATTGAACACACTGATTGTTTGATTTTGATTGGCAGTTTCTTTACACTTACGAACAAACTTTCCCCAATTTGACTCATTACAAAACAACACCAGGTGAACATAAAAAGTTACTACTTTCACCTGATAGTATCCATGGTTTTACAAATTACAAGTAGTAAAAAACAAGTACATGAACAGTTGTTTGTTTTTCATTTAGGTTGCTATCCAAAATGTCCTCCTGCTCAGCCATACTTTGATGAGGAAACAATGGCATGTGGTTCAAAAGAACAATGTGGTTGCTACGACAAAGGAGGAAGACACTATAATAATGGTGACAAGTGCCAACAACTGAAAACTGTCATACATGGAAGGTCTTGCATTTCTTACATGTGCCTATCAAGATAATAACGCTCTGTGATGGGGTCAAATGAAATGAAAATAAATAAAAACTAATATTTTTCATGGTGTTTCTCTTAAAGTACATGCAGTTCAATCACTATCCAATGCCATTACGATGCCCAAGGTATGCAAAGACTTGGAGATATTGTGGGTTTTAAAAATACATGTTTAGTTAAGCTTTATATGTTAACAATAAAATTCCTCTTTTACAGCCTGTACCTGTACATATAATGGAAACAAATACCCACCTGGTAGTACCATCTATAACACAACAGATGGTAAGTGCATCACAGCAGTGTGTGGGAAGAATGGTACCATTGATAAGATGTCATACCCATGTGCATCAACAACGCATATGCCCACTGCAACCACTACTACAGTCAGCCAGATGCCAACCACCTTTGTTTTTACATCAACCACTCCAGGTATGTGCAAGGTATTCATTTTAGACTGAAGAAATGTTCAATGTCAGATTTACCACATAACCAACACCTCTAATATGTGTGTCCACAGAGCCCACATGTAATCCTTGTCAATGGTCACCCTGGTATGATACCAGCTTTCCCACACTGGGAACTCCAGGAGGAGACAACGAAACTTATCAAAGGATTCGAGAGGCAGGGCACAAGATATGCAATACGCCTAGCCAGATCCAGTGCAAAGCTGAGAAGTTCCCTAATGTCACTATTGACAATGTGGGACAAGTAGTGCAATGTAATTTGGATAAGGGGCTGACATGCAGAAATGAAGACCAGTCAGGACCACTGGTCTTGTGTTTGAGAAAAGAGAGGTAGATCATGCTGAATCACAACAGGGGGATGCCAGTTATGGGCAGTGTACTGGATTTTAATGGTAAAAGATATGCAATAGTTCAGTAAAACAAGACCTGGCAAAGCCAAAAAAAGAAGGTAATAGCTGAAAAATGTGGCATCTGGTTGGGTGAAAGGACTAAGCCTATGTGACAGAGGAGGAGGAAGGGCTGGAAAGAAGACCAAAGACTGAACCAGAAGAGGATGCATGTCTCTTTGTTAGTCTGAACCAACTGAGGACTGGTGTTCAGTGAGAAATTCTTTGACTTTTATTCAGTGATTGAGAGCTAAACTAAAATAACTTTAATCAGGATAATAGCTTAGATTGATGTTTAGAAATAGTAGTTGATTAATTTAATGTAAGGTAATCAATGATTATTAGTGACTTTAATGTTTTGCCTTATTTCTTACTGCTACGCTGTAACTCCTTTTAAAATCTACATAAAATTTCTAAAAAGGTTAAACTTTCTCTCTCTTTATTGAATTAGTTTTATTATTATATTGTTATGGTTTTATACCTTATAAGTAGTGATGTTTAAAGCTGCATATAATGATTAATACATAAACTATGATAAAAGTGATAAATACTAATCTTTTAAAGAGAAAAATCAGTGATGACCGATAATTAACATTAAATTACTTAGTTTACAAAGTAAGGTCTAGACCTTACTGTTATCACTATTATTACATAGGGAAAACCCAACAAATCCCCCTTGAGCAAGCACTTGGCGACAGTGGGGAGGAAAAACTCCCTTTAATGGAAGAAACCTCCGACAGACCCCAGCTCTTGGTGGGCGGCCTTCTGCCTCGACCGGTTGGGGTGAGTGGATAGAGGAGAGAGAAAAGAAGAAAAGCAACAAGACACAACAAACAATCAAACACTGATCAGGTCGACGTGGCTGGTGACTGCTCGTCAGAGACATAGAGCTCCAGAGCAACCTGCAGAAAGGTACAGAGAGAGAGAGAGGACACACTATGGGAGAGAGGAGACACAAAGTTAGTAATGTGTAATGGTGGCATATAGATGGATGGAGAGGAGAGGAGAGAAAGCAGCGTACTACAGGAGAGAGGAGACATAAATTGGGGGCGTGGGGGAATACAGTGGATCATGAAATCCTCATCTTACTTTATACAGTGCCTAGGGCATTGTTTTAAGGTGGTTCATATCTTACCTTTTAAACAAGAGTTTTCCTGTAAATATTGGAAATTGTTTTTCTTCCACTGTCCCTTTAACTTGTGGGGTCCCCCAGGGGTCAGTTCTCGGTTTATTTATTTATTTTTTTTAATCTTCTACCTCTGGGGCTTGTATTAGAGAAATATGGATTCTTTTTGAATTTTTTTGTAGATGACATTCAGATTTCTCTAGCAATAGGGTCTAATATTGCCACGCCACTTCAGTTTCAGTCTGATTGCTTGAATGAATGAGATAAAATCTGAGCTCTCCTCTAGAGTAGATTAGATTAGATTCAGCTTTATTGTCATTACACATGTACAAGGCAATGAAATACAGTTTAGCATCTAACCAGAAGTGCAACCCCTGTTTTCCACCAGGCACAACTTTGTGGCGTGATTTTGATGCGTGTTTAGTCTGTCTTCCCAAAAGTGCCTTACTACACCAAGAGTGAGTAGAAATGAAGCGATGTGGAAGGAGCAGCGGTTCTACTCTGAGCTCCTCCCAGGTGACCGAGCTCCTCACCCTATCTCTGAGGATGCGCCTGGCCACCCTGCGGAGAAAGCTCATTTTGGCCGCCTGTATCCGGGATTTTGCCCTTTCGGTCATGACCCAAAGCTTATGACCATAGGTGGGAGTCGGAATGTAGATCGACCAGTCGGCAATCTGTAAATTTAATATTTAATTATGCCAATATGAAAGGCTAAGCTTGTATGGAAAAAAGACACATAAAAGCAATTCTCATTAATGGAATTATAGAGAGGCTAACTAGAGGAGTCATCTTAATTTTAATTAGGTTCTTATGAATAACTCCTCTGGAGTTGATTCTTGATTTATATAATTTAGGTGGGTGGGGGGCAGACACAGTCTCTATGGGGTACTGGGAGTGTTGGGTGAGTAGCAGCTGCAAGGAGACAGCAGAGAGGTGTGTAAGACTGCGACCCTGCATCCTGGACTCAAATCTGGG
Source organism: Monopterus albus (assembly GCF_001952655.1). Taxonomy (NCBI): domain Eukaryota; kingdom Metazoa; phylum Chordata; class Actinopteri; order Synbranchiformes; family Synbranchidae; genus Monopterus; species Monopterus albus. The sequence goes on along the minus strand of NW_018128186.1, from coordinate 621,182 downwards.
TTGTCATAATTTAGGTTGTAAAATAAACTCGCCCAGATTTCTAGATAAGAGAGCCATACCACCCAAAGTGGGATGGATGCCATCTCTGCTAATCAAACCAGGTTTTCCCCAAAATGTTTTCCAGTTATCTATGAAGCCCACGTTATTTTCTTGTTACTTGTTGCTGGTAACAGTCTGGATAGTCCTTTTGGTCTTTGGTCTGGAGCACACGGCATCCATTCCTTCCAAAAAAAACCTGAAACACTGATTGGTCTGACCACAGTGCATGTTTCCACTGTGTGATGGTCCGTCCCAGATGCCTCTGAGCCCAGAGCAGTCGACTTCTGGACACTGTTGACATAGGTCTTCCTTTTGGCACAACAGTTTTAAGCAGCATTTATGGATGTAACTACATGTTGTAGTGGCTGACACAGGTGAGCCAGAGTCATCCTGAGTCCATGTGGTTATATCATTGATAGAAGAGTGATGATTCTTGATGCGGTGCTGTCTGAGGGATCAGAGAGCTTGGTCATCCAGTTTAGGCTTGGTCCTCATCCTTTACACACTGAAATCCCTCCAGATTCCTTGAATCTTTTAATGATGTTTTGCACCATAGAGGATGACAGATCTCATATCCCATCCTATCTTTGTCTGAGGAACATTGTTTTTAAACATTTCAATTATTTTCTCACACATACAGTGCCTTACAAAAGTATTCATACCTCTTGACTGGGCCATTCTAACACATGAATATGTTTTGATCTAAACCATTCCATTGTAGCTCTGGCTGTATGTTCAGGGTTGTTGTCCTGCTGGAAGGTGAACCTTCACCCCAGTCCCAAGTCTTTTGTAGCTTCTAACAGGTTTTCTTCCAGGATTGCCCTGTATTGAGCTCCATCCATCTTTCCATCAACTGTGACCAGCTTCTCTGTCCCTGCTGAAGAAAAGCATCCCCACACCATGATGTGGCCACCACCATGTTTCACGCTGGGGATGGTGTGTTCAGGTTGATGTGCAGTGTTAGGTTAGGGTTTTGCATGTAGACCAAAAAGTTCAATTTTGGTCTCATCTGACCAGAGCACCTTCTTCCACGTGTGCTGTGTCCCCTACATGGCTTGTAGCAAACTGCAAACAGGACTTCTTATTGCTTTCTTTCAACAATGCTTTCTTCTTGCCACTCTACCATAAAAGCCAGATTTGTGGAATACATGACTAATAGTTGTCCTGTGGACAGATTGTCCCACGTGAGCTGTGGATCTCTGCAGCTCCTCCAGAGTTACCATGGGCCTCTTGGTTACTTCTCTGATTAATGCTCTCCTTGTGCCACCCGTCAGTTTAGGTGGACGGCCATGTCTTGGTAGGTTTGCAGTTGTGCCGTACACTTTCCATTTTCGGATGATGGATTGAACAGTGCTCCGTGAGATGTTCAAAGCTTGGGATATGTTTTTATAACCTAATCCTGCTTTAAACTTCTCCACAACTTTAGCCCTGATCTGTCTGGTGTGTTCCTTAGTCTTTATGTTGCTGTTTGTTCACTAATGTTCTCTAACAAACTTCTGAGGTCATCACAGAACAGCTGTATTTATAGTGAGATTGAATTACACACAGGTGGACTCTATTTACTAATTAGATGACTTCTGAAGGCAGTTGGTTGCATTGGATTTTATTTAGGGATATGAGAGTAAAGGGAGCTGAATACATATGCACACCACACTTTTTAGATTTTTATTTGTAACAACATGTATCATTTTCCTTCCACTTCACAATTATGCGATACTTTGTGTTGATTTATCACATAAAATCCCAATAAAATACATTTAAGTTTGTGGTTGTAATATGACATAATGTGGAAAAATTCAAGGGGTATGAATACTTTTTGCAAGGCACTGTATGTTGGCAAACTGGTAGTCCTCGGTCCATCTTTGCTCCTAAAGAGCTCAGCCTTTCCTGGATGCCACTTTTGTACCAAATCATGATGCAGTCACCTGGTTCAAATGGAATAATCATTTCATTGTTTTACCTCAGTACTGGCCCTGAAATGCAGCTTCCCCAACTTATTTTGGAACATGTTGCAGCATCAGAATTAAAATGTTTATTTTGAACAAAGAATAAAATTGATGAGGTATCACATCAAATAATGTGCTGCTTTGTTGTTTTCAATGTAATACAGGACAGAGATGGTTTACACATTTTCAGGTTTAATTTTGGCTTTACATACTGTCCCAACATTGAGTTTGTAATACAGTGATAAACAGCATTTTAAGAGCAGTCCAACTGAGCATATGCATTGATGTACAGAGCTCTAATTTACTTCACATTCAACATCCACACCTGGTGATATACTAGCTAACTAAACTAATGTCAGCTTGTTTACCAACCTCAGCCAGGTGTTACTGTACCTCTCTCACCCTAACCACTGTGCATCAGCTTGTATTTTGCTTTGATCTTCTTGATTAGAACAGATCAGTTCTTTTTTCCATTAATCTAAATTAATCTACTGCCAAATAGCATATAGGAGCTTGTTAAAACTCAAATGTGTCATTTTACTGGGGCACAGCAGATCAAATAACTTTAATGCTGATGCCTCCATATAACTCTGAACTACAATTATTTATAATTAGAGCTTTAACTGAAACATGCCCTTGTTTCTTCATCAACCCGCTCTATGTCTCTAGTCTGATCCTGTTTCTCCTCCATTCAAAACTCCCTCGATCTCGTTAGCTGGAATAATGTTATCGACAAAGGACAAGATGTGGCATGGACAAAATGATGTGTGTGCTATGGTTTGCAGGCAGTAAAGGACAGGGAATGTCACCTGTAAGACTACATCTTGCCCATGCTTGAGGTATAGACCAACAACCCTGATAACATATTGTCATTGAACTGACCGCCGGCTATCGCTTCCTCCACATCTGGGAGCAATATGACATTTGCAAATAATATGAGCTTCAGATAACTCCCAAAATATAGGTAGGGGCATGTTCCTACTGTCCATATGCAAAACTGTACCTTTGGCACAAGGTAAGAACATCTGTCACAAACTAGTGAATGGGGACCAATGACCAGGATTAATGTGCAAGTAAAACTTAAAAACTGTTTATAAAAAAAAAAAAAAAATCACACCAAGCATGTTGCACTTTCTAAAGGTGACCATACCTTTATTACATAAAAGTGTGTGTGACAGTGTAGACATAAGCTCCTTACATTTTGACTGATCAAAATCTTTAAGTATATAGACAGAATGTATGATTTCTTGTAACTGGCGACCGGCTACAGCTGCAGTGATGTCAGCTCTAAAGCCGTGGTAGTACACATTGATAACCATATTAAAATATAACAAGAAAAAACCCACTGACTGTGAAATTCATCAGCCAAACCTACCGGTTACAGACCGTTTTCAGGAATGGCGTCATTACAAGCTTTCAATTGCACCAAGCATTTGGCCATTAAAGGTGTGATTTAAGGTAATCATACTATCTTTGAAGTTTAACAAGGCAGCAGGAGTTAATGACAGGAGTGAAGATAAACAGGAGAAGATAGCTGGTTAATTATATTAATTATACCAACTAATCGGTACCCATTAAAAGTATAGAGCAAGTTAAAAGTGTAGGAGATGGTGACATCGTCTACTTGGTTCAAGTCAGTCAGTGTGCACATCAGGATGTCAGAGGCTAAAGGTCATAAAGACCAATGTCTGACCTTCTTTAACCTCATCCACCAGATGACGGCCCTCTCCTGCCAGGCCTCCAGGAACAGGAGCCTCCTCCCTGACCAGTCAGGGGATTGTAGTCTGAAAACACACAGAACAACAGAATGCTGACTGCTGGTACAGGGCACACACAGGATTTCCCCACTGTTCAGGAATGTACTGCAAGTGTGAGGATAAAAGACTGTGGAAATAATTACAATACAGGATAGTCCAAGTCTTTCTGCTATCATTAGGCAGCAAGTGAACATTCAATCCTCAAAGTTGATGTTGGAAGCAGGAAAAATGGGCAAGTGTAAGGATCATCAGTGGTTAGTACCTACCAACACTGTCTAAGGAAGGACACATGGTGAACTGGAGACAGGGTCATGGACGCCCACGGCTCACTGACAATGAGGTTAACCTACTGTAGATTAAACCTTTAACTTCCACTTGTACTTTTCAAAAGATTAAAATGTATTTGAATCTTTGTTAAAATGGTTGAAAATGAGAAACACTGTACATTGGTCTCTATGAAGAGAGGCTGTAGTGGTGATATCACACCTAGAGTGGTGGGGCTGTTGGATTTGTCTAAAACATTCTCTAACTCGTCCTCACAACCACAGTTTTCACTCCTTCTACATAACTTTTTCACTGAATTGCAGATATATATATTTGCATGTCCTATCCAATCTGTAAACAGAGATTAAAAATGATATTCAATAATTTACTTACTATATTTTCCAATTATTTATTGTATGGATGCTGACTCAGCATCCATATTATGTTATCCAATTATTGTATGGATGCTGAGTCAGCATCCATACTATGGGTCTGTTAACACGTAAACGCTCTTGACTGTATACGCATAGTTTTGTTAAAACGATTGCTGTGTAGACGGGAAGTATTTGCGTTGACATGTAAACAGTGAAAATGTATTTGCGTTGACATGAAAACAGTGAAAACGAATAAACAATGTCTGAGCATGCGCATTACCGACAAAGTTGTCCCACCAACTGCTAGTTCTACCAAGTCTAACCCAAAATCTTCTCCTTGTTGACATCTGGTTGTCCTCCGCAGTGGATCTAAAGACATGAGACCTACGAAGTTACCAACATTATTTTGTTGGTCGCAACAGTAGTAAAGGAGCAGTTGTACTAATGCTAACAAGTTCATTAGCATCTGTGTGTAGCATGAAAGCATATAGTTCGCCATTGTTTATGTTGATGTCACAGTCAATGTGACACTAGCAGTAGCTGACGTGGGGTGATGGCGTCATCACTATCAAAAATGTTACAAATGCGTGTTTAACGTTTTGTCTTTAACAAGCGATTTGTGTGCGTGTGTGTCATGAGATCACAAATGCATGCTGCGCAATCTGCACGTATAAAGCCATTTGTGTGTGTGTGTCATGCTGTTCACAAATGCATGTTGTACAAACTGCACATAAAACACATTTTACAAATGCTTAAAATCGATTTTGTTGTGTGCAGTTCTTTAGAAAGTACGTACACATTGTTACCTATGCATGCGTGGATCGTCTAACACACACGAATCACCTTCCGCGCACACACAGATTTTTGAGAGTGTTTTTCCGCACTCTCAAAAGGCGACGATCCACGAATGCACGGTGCGTTTAAGGACACGTGGAAAACTCGGACATCTGAGTTTCCAAACCTGTTTCCCAAACAAAAGTATTTACACAA
>NW_018128186.1:599889-609994 GCF_001952655.1 Monopterus albus | reverse complement strand
CCCACACACACATTCACACCTACTTGTTTTACCTAGCAAAGCCATTCAGGTATCAAAATGTTCAGCTCTTCAAGGACAGTCATTTCTAAACTTCATACATTTTAAATATTTAGCTTTATTTTGACAATCTTGCCCCATTCAAATGCATGGGAATCCTCTACTTCAGCAAACTTTCAGCTATTTCAGGTATCAAAATGTTCAGCTCTTCAAGAACATTCATGCTTGTCTTCAGGATTTTTGTAAACCTTATGCCTTTGAAATATGTAGCTTTATATTGAAAGTTTACCCTGATTCAAATGAATGGGAAAATTCTACATCATACTTTGTTATTTCAGGTATCAAAATGTTCAGCTCATCAAGGACATTCAAGCTTCTATTCAGAATTTTTCTAAACTTCATAATTTGTAGACTATTTAGTTTTATTCTGAAAAATCTTGCCCCATTCAAATGAATGGGAAAATTCTACTTCAGCATACTTTCAGCTATTTCAGCTATCAAAATGTTCAGCTCTTCAAGGACATTCATACTACTATTCGGAACTTTTCAAAACTTCATACATTTTAAATATTCAGCTTTATTTTGAAAATCTTGCTCCATTCAAATGAATGGGAAAATTCTACTTCGGGATACTTTCAGCTATTAAAATGTTCAGCTCTTCAAGGACGTTCATACTGCTATTCAGAATTTTTGAAAACTTCATACATTTTAAATATTCAGCTTTATTTTGAAAATCTTGCCCCATTCAAATGAATGGGGAAATTCTACTTCAGCATACTTTCAGCTATTAAAATGTTCAGCTCTTCAAGGACATTCATACTACTATATTCAGAAGGTTTCTAAACTTCATACATTTTAAATATTCAGCTTTATTTTGAAAATCATGCCCCATTCAAATGAATGTGAAAGTTTTACTTCAGCATACTTTCAGCTATTTCAGCTATCAAAATGTTCAGCTCTTCAAGGGCATTCATACTAATATTCAGAAGTTTTCTTAACTTAATACATTTTAAATATTTAGCCTTATTTTGAAAATCTTGCCCCATTCAAATGAATGGGAAACTTCTACTTCAGCACACTTTCAGCTATCAAAATGTTCAGCTCTTCAAGGGCATTCATACTACTATTCAGAACTTTTCAAAACTTCATATATTTTAAAAATTCAGCTTTATTTTGAAAATCTTGCCCCATTCAAATGAATGGGAAAATTTTTACTTCTTCATACTTTCAGCTATTTCAGCTATTAAAATGTTCAGTTCTTCAAGGACATTCATGCTACTATTCAGAACTTTTCAAAACTTCATATATTTTAAAAATTCAGCTTTATTTTGAAAATCTTGCCCCATTCAAATGAATGGGAAAATTCTACTTCAGCAAACTTTCAGCTATTTCAGCTATCAAAATGTTCAGCTCTTTAACTGAAATGACTTTTGGATTTCTGTACATGGTGATCCAAATGTAAATGTTCTTTTGCTAGAATGGCAGACTCCTTCCCTTCTACATATTTCAAGCTTCAGTGTGTGCTAACTTGCTCAGTTCCTATCATGTGAAGTACATACCAGCACTGCGAAGTGGCTTTTTATCCGTCTTGGGCTTCAGGACTGTTGTTGATGAGCTGGCCTCTTCTGATTTCTGCAGTTAATCAGATACTACAGTGAAGGACTGGAGCCATAATCACACTGAAGTGCGTTAATGTTATTTGCCTTGGTTAACAGCCTTTACAACTGTGGATCAATAACTATTTCATAAAATCAAGTAGTTATCTTACTGCAGAGAGAGGGATGTTAGTGACAACAGTTGTGTGATCAACTATACAGTGCCTTGCAAAAAGTATTCATACCCCTTGAATTTTTCCACATTATGTCATATTATAACCACAAACTTAAATGTATTTTATTGGGATTTTATGTGATAAATCAACACAAAGTATCACATAATTGTGAAGTGGAAGGAAAATGATACATATTGTTACAAATAAAAATCTAAAAAGTGTGGTGTGCATATGTATTCAGCCCCCTTTACTCTCATATCCCTAAATAAAATCCAGTGCAACCAACTGCCTTCAGAAGTCATCTAATTAGTAAATAGAGTCCACCTGTGTGTAATTCAATCTCACTATAAATACAGCTGTTCTGTGATGACCTCAGAAGTTTGTTAGAGAACATTAGTGAACAAACAGCAACATAAAGACTAAGGAACACACCAGACAGATCAAGGATAAAGTTGTGGAGAAGTTTAAAGCAGGATTAGGTTATAAAAACATATCCCAAGCTTTGAACATCTCACGGAGCACTGTTCAATCCATCATCCGAAAATGGAAAGCGTATGGCACAACTGCAAACCTACCAAGACATGGCCATCCACCTAAACTGATGGGCCGCACAAGGAGAGCATTAATCAGAGAAGTAACCAAGAGGCCCATGGTAACTCTGGAGGAGCTGCAGAGATCCACAGCTCACATGGGACAGTCTGTCCACAGGACAACTATTAGTCGTATACTCCACAAATCTGGCTTTTATTGTAGAGTGGCAAGAAGAAAGCATTGTTGAAAGAAAGCAGTAAGAAGTCCCGTTTGCAGTTTGTTACAAGCCATATAGGGGACACAGCACACGTGGAAGAAGGTGCTCTGGTTAGATGAGACCAAAATTGAACTTTTTGGTCTACATGCAAAACACTATGTGTGGCGGAAACCTAACACTGCACATCAACCTGAACACACCATTCCCAGCGTGAAACATGGTGGTGGCAGCATCATGCTGTGGGGATGCTTTTCTTCAGCAGGGACAGGGAAGCTGGTCAGAGTTGATGGAAAGATGGATGGAGCTAAATACAGGGCAATCCTGGAAGCCACAAAAGACTTGGGACTGGGACGAAGGTTCACCTTCCAGCAGGACAACAACCCTAAACATACAGCCAGAGCTACAATGGAATAGTTTAGATCCAAGCATATTCATGTGTTAGAATGGCCCAGTCAAAGTCCAGACCTAAATCTTATTGAGAATCTGTGGCAAGACTTGAAAATTGCTGTTCACAGATGCTCTCCATCCAATTTGACTGAACTGGAGATATTTTGCAAAGAACAATGGGCAAAAATTGCAGTCTCTAGATGTGCAAAGCTGGTAGAGACATACCCCAAAAGACCTGCAGCTGTACTTACAGCGAAAGGTGCTTCAACAAAGTATTGACTCAGGGGGCTGAATACATATGCACGCCACACTTTTCAGATTTTTATTTGTAAAAAGCCTTGAACACGATGTATCATTTTCCCTCCACTTCACAATTATGCGATACTTTGTGTTGGTCTATCACATAAAATCCCAATAAAATACATTTAAGTTTGTGGTTGTAATATGACAAAATGTGGAAAAATTCAAGGGGTATGAATACTTTTGCAAGGCACTGTACAAGAACACATTCAAGCAGAGCAGATGCTGCTGGATTCTATACTAATCGAAAACGTACACTGACCATAAACTACATCTCACACAATGTACGTCAATTTCGGGACCTGCAAAGTACTGGCATCCTGCCACTAGATGGCAGTGTTTAGCCTTCTGCATTTAACCAGCAACTTCCTGACAAGTGGAAATGGCCCCATGGCCCTTGGCCCCCCCGACAACAATTAATCCCAAAATGTCCAAGAAGAGAAAGGTTGATGCAGAAGGAAGGCAATTTAACAAAAGGTGGGAAAGCGAATATATGTTTCTACTTCAAGGAGAAATCCTGTATATCTTTTGTGTCATGAGGTGGTGTCGGTGGTGTACTACAACATGCTAAATTTAGCCTTCAAGAAAAACAACAATTTGTCAAAGAATTAAAAGACAGACTGCAGCTGCAGCAGGAAATGTGCAAAAACGTTATGCTGGCTTGATGTTATTGTTGAGGAAAAATATGCTGAACTGAATTTTTCAAGGGCAGCATGGTGGCGCAGTGGTTAGCACCGTTGCCTCACAGCAAGAAGGTTCTGGGTTCGGGCCCGGGACCTTGCTGTGTGGAGTTTGCATGTTCTCCCCGTGCGTAAGGAGACGACAGCCCTCTCCCCTGAGCCACCGTCTGCATCGAGGCTTCTGTCTGTCGAGCATGGCCGCATAGTTAGTGCAGCAGCTTCCCCCAATTCAGCTAGAGTTCTCACACTGCTGTGTGTTTCTCTCTGCTGGCGTCTGTACTAACAGAACTGAGCTACGCTAAAGCTCATTTTATCCAATGTTATGCAGGTGTGGCAGAGGTCTGCTGCAGCCAGTGCTCATGTTAGCCACAGGTAGGCTATAGCTAATGTTAGCTGGAACCAACATCAGCAGCACACAGCCGTTCATCAGAGACCGTCTATTTAATAAACAAAAAAATAGCAAAATGCAGCACCTGCAGTAAGGATATTTTGTGCAAAAAGAAAGCCCCTCTAACACGAAGTTTTTACTTCAACACCACATGAATCTGAACAAATTCGCTGTGCTTGATGTGCTGTGGTCTCCTGGCGAGTACCACCCCAGGTACAGCTAATGTCAACATTAGCGTCTCATGCTCAGCTGCAAGGCACAGATGAGCTCTCCTTTTATATTTACAGTAAACAAATGTCTACAATTTCTGTAATACATCAGTGTTGTTTGAAATCTTAATTTAATTTTAAAACATCCACAACAGCAATTAAATTAAAACAGCTATGGTAAACAACAGATAAAAAGTTAGGTGATTAATACTGAAACTCACATGAGAACTTTTGGCGGTTCCTTTGCAGCTCTTTCACTCTGCCACATTTCTATTTTCTGTCTCCTCTTCTCTTCTTCTTGCTGTTAACATAATAGATCACACATTCAGTTCAGCTCTGACATCATGGGGAGACGATCATTCTTCTTTAAATCATTTCTATTAAACTACTGCACCTGTCTCTGTTTTTCTCTGAAGATGGCTGCTTTGGCATCAAGTTCCTCTTGCATCTTTCTTCGAGCTGCCTCCATGGCTTCTTGTCTTCTTGCCACTAAAGCAGCATCTTAATAATAACAACAGTTCAATGATGACATTTAAGCTTCACTAAAGAATAGTGAATCGGAATTTACACTTATCTAATACCCAAAAAATAATTATTTCAAAGGTATACAAAATGTGAAAACCTTACTGTGGGAATCTGTGATGGACATTTTTGCTATTTTGTTACATTTCATAGACTAAATAATTAAACAGTTTCAGTTTTTCCTCGGTTTTCCCACAGTTACTAGTCATGGAGCAGGCAGAGTGGGACAACGGACTGACCAAAGAAATGAGATTACATTTGGGTCACAGTAATGAACCTGTTGAACTGTTTTCCCAGAGTGACAGCCTTCTCATGTACAAATGAGGTATTGTTTTGCACATAAACTGGGGATTGCTTTTGAATACTTCACTGTATTGAGAACTGCAACAGTGTTTCAGAAAAATGTTGAAAAAACCTGTAATTAAAAATAATAATAGATTATTTAATGAGAAAGTTGTCTTTATTTATGTCATCAGAATTAGCTCAAATGTCCACAAACAAAGACACTGATCTGACAGCCATGTGCTAAATATCTCTCTCCACAACTGAGTGAAGCACAAGTGTCTGTGCACAAGAAATAAAATACAGGTTAGAGGCAAGAATGGCACCTCTGCACGCAGAGCTAAAGTCAGGAGCCCAAGTATTTAGACAAGGACAATTTTTGTAATTTTGCCTCTGCACAGCACCACAGTGGATCTGCAATGAAGTGGTCAACAACGTTTTAGAAGTGTAGACTATCAGCTTTAATTCAAGGGGTTTCACAAACATTACATTAACTGCTTAGGAATTACAGCCATTTTTATAAATATTCCCCCATTTTCAGAGACTCGAAAATATCTGGACAAATTAACGATAACAGAGATTTAAGATTTTTAATACTTGGATGCAAATCTTTTGTAGTCAATGACTGCCTGAAGTCTGGAATCATCAGATGCCAAGTTCCCTCCTTTGAGCTGCTTTGCCAGGCCTTCAGGTGCTGCCTGTTTGTGAGTCTTTCTGCCTTCAGTTTTGTCTTTAGTAAGTGAAAAACATGTTCTTCATGTGCTTGAGGACAGGTGACTGACTAGGCCACTGAAGAATATTTCATTTCTTTGCCTTGAGAAGCTCTTGGGTTGCTATTGCTACACGTTTTGGGTCATTACCCATCTGTACTGTACTATCAGTTACGCAGCACTTGGCTGAATGGGAAGGAGAGTCCCCATTCCCTTATTTTAACATTCCTTGGCCCTCAATCCTTGCTCGACCCAGAAGGAGCAAGGAATGAGGACAGGGGACGATGCCCGGAAGAGCTATAATTTAGCTTTAATTTGAATTGAAACCAAGGATACATGAGCAAATCCTTCGCAGAAGACTGGAAATCAGTTTGCCATTGGACACATGAAGGATCAAAGGAAAGGCGTCTATAGTTTTGGCCTTCCCAGCTGCATACATGAGGGTTAAAATATCAGAAACCCCTCTAAATACAATGTAGTCCAGTACAACACCACTTTTAACTGTGACCTCAGTCGCATTTTATACATTTGAGCTCATTGTTGTATTTTATACAACAATGAGCTCAATAATAAACATAATTTAATGACATTTCACCAATTTAATGAAATTTATTACGTCACCAAAAACTGAAACAATGTTAAGGTGGAAGTGTTGCACTGACGTGTACACAGTTGTACAGGTGTACCTAATAAAGAGGCTTCTGAGTGTATACGGAATGTTAGCATTATTGTATTACAGGGGAACTTTAAGACAAACAATATTGGAAAAAGTAACACTGAAGTGTTGTTTAATGCACTGTACTTTATAGTAGTTAAAAAAGCTAAAAGAAAATTGTCTATTTGTTACCAAAGCATTTATTAGTGATACAGTTAGGAGAAAATGTGCTGTGTTGCATAGGATTTAAGTGGTGTGCCTATATTTCACCTAAAGTTCCTAAAGGAGAGCCACCATGACTCGCTGTGAAAGAGCAGCTGAAGGACCAACTCCCATCTCCTCACAAAGTGCAGAGAACAGTCGCGCTTTAAGGGGTCAGGTTTTAGAGAAATTGGCCACTGTCACAACCTCTGTCAAAACCTCATTTAATTCAGTGCTGAGCTGCCTTGACACTAGCGCTTCCCTGTGAGTGACACAGTGTGTCCACTGCTCATTTGGCGTGACCCTCTTGATTAGTGCCTGCAGCTCTTTCCTTTTCCCTACTGCGGTCTGTGCGCCATCTGAGCAAAAGCCCACACAGTTCTCCCATTACAACTTCTGCTCTGTGAGGTAACTGTCAAGAATCTTGAAGCACTCATCAGCTGTGGCTCTAGTTTGGACGTACTTGCAAAACAGCAAACTCAGTCACTCAGAATTCACAAAGAGGACATATGAAATAAACAAATGGTCATTACTGCTGTCAGTAGCCTTGTGCACTTGTAATGCAAAACGTGTGTCTTTGAGTTTTTCTACAAGTTGATCTTCAAGAACACCTGAAATGCCACGTATACGTCTTGCAGCTGTGTCGTTTGACAGGGGGACAGCTTTCAGTTTTGCAGCACCTGTCTCATCAAGCATAACTGACACCATCTCTACAGCAGCAGGGAGAATGAGCTGCTCAGCAACCGTGTGTGGTTTTTTGCACTGGGCAATTCTGTATGCAACTTTGAATGAGGCCATTTATGCTTTGCTCTTCACTGATGCTGATTTTACCATGCGATTTTACTGCTGATGAGATTCTGCCAGTTTTCTCTGAAAGACATTGAGCATCTTATTGACATGACTAGGGTGTGTTGTCTGTCTTCTTAATTTGTTGTCTCATGCTGTCTGCTGCCAGCAGTTTATGACACAAAACAGACATGGTTTGTCTCCTCTGGCCCCACCATCCCCACTGTGAATCCAAGAGCAAGATAGGCCTCATCCTAGTTTCCTTCCGGCTGGCTTTTTGGCTGATTAGGCCCTTGTTTTTTTTTTGTGGTCCATTTCACAAACATATGCAGTGCCATTGTTATGCCCACTACGTACACTACTGTCTCTCTGTGTGAAGGTTTGTTTATACTGTTCTGCTGCAGTTAACAACCCAACCTTAGACTGTTATTTTCATACTATGGTTCTGCTTTTTCCTCCTGATCCCCTAACTGATGCTGTTTGAACTTGCATGCATTAATGACCCCATTGTTTGTGTGTGGTTGTTTTGTTTTGAGCATATAATCTTTATTATTTATATGATGCCCAAGTGCATCTTTTTACAAAACCTGATGGATCCTTACAGGAGACCAAATGGACATTTCTATGTACAGGAAGCATTTAAAAATACTACCAGTTCTCTAATGATTAAAACCTTACTGAAAATCTGCAAGACAGACCTGAAAAACATCCAAGCCTATCTTTAATCATCTGACCTCAGACTTGTTAACTTTGTATCAAATGTATCAACAAGTAGTAGTAAATAATGGTGCTAACCTTGTGGGGGTGAGATGTGGTAGTTCTGACTGGATCTCCTCTTTCCCAGGTGGTGGATGAGCAGGTAGAGCAGCACAGTCAAAACCAGGAGGTACCACCCATACTGGGACAGAAGTTCCCCTGCTGTAAGAGACAGGACAAAACATATGTTTCTTGTTATAAAACAACGGTTGGTTATGAAGATACTGTGTGTGTGTGTGTGTGTATGTATACACACACACACACACACACACACACACACACACACACACACGCGCACACACACACACACACACACACACACACACACACACAAACAACCCACAAAGATTTGTAAGGATTTATGAATAAAAATCTTTTCAAAGTGCAGGATTCTGCTTTGGATGACGTCTTTATGAGTTGAGTGATACATAAAATCAACACAGAAAATGTATGATGTGGTATTTGTGTGTAACAGTATATTTTGTTAAGATAGCCATGTCACAATTATTCACCCCTATATAATATTGTTTTTTTTTTTAGCTTTCTGACAGTTTTTATGGCCTAAAGTGGAGCTGAAACATCATTAAGCCTTTGAGAACTCTATAACGATCCTTCATTTGCTTTAGCTGTGATGCATTTATAAACCCCGACCATGAAGGTTTTCAAGGTGAGTTGCAATCATGGGAAAGACAAAAGAGCTTCCACAAAAGCTGATAGAAGAGATTATTTCATCACATCTGAAGGGCCTTGGGTATAAGAAGATTTCCAAAAGATTTAACATCCCAAGAGACACCACTGGGAGCATTATAAGGAAGTTTAAAATTTATGGAACAGCTGCAAACCTGCCTGGCCATGGAAGAAAGCCCACAATTTCATCAAGGGCCCCCTTAGCAACTTAGTCAGGACAGCTAAGAAAAACCCCAGTGTGACTGCAAGACAGCTACAGGATGACATGATGAAGGCTGGTACAAGTGCTTCAGTGGCAACTATAAGACGTGCACTGAATAAACAAGGACTTCATGGCCGGACCCCAAGACGCACTCCACTCTTGACCACAAGGAACATCAACAGTCGACAAGAATATGCCAGGAGAAATTTGGATAAGACTACAGAGTTCTGGGAGACAGTTCTATGGACTGATGAAACCAAACTGGAACTTTTTTGGACATATGGACCATCGGTATGTCTGGCATGCAAAAGGCCAGGCTTATGACCCACGGAGGTGGGTCATTGATGATGTGGGGCTGTTTTTCTGCAGCAGGAACTGGCCATCTTGATTGTGTACCTGGCATCATGGATTCCCAGAAACACCAGGTAATTTTAAAGAAGAACGTGATGCCTTCTGTTGACAAATTAAACCTCGGTGATCATTGGATCTTCCAGAACAACAATGATCCCAAGCACACCTCCAAGTCAACCAAAGCTTGGTTGGGGAAAAGATGCTGGAGCATCCTGGAGTGGCCTTCTCAGTCACCAGATTTAAATCAAATTGAAAATCTTTGGTGGGATTTGAAGAAGACAGTTGCGGCGCAGAAGCCGTCAAACATCACTGAGCTAGAGGCTTTTGCACGTGAAGAATGGGCAAAGATTCCAATCAAGAGGTGTAAGAAGCTTGTCAGCACTTATCGAAAACGTTTGTTAGAAGTTATGAAAACTAAAGGATGCTCCACAAGGTACTGAAGCTGTGGGTTGAATGATTATATATATATATAT
>NW_018128186.1:570123-599731 GCF_001952655.1 Monopterus albus | reverse complement strand
TGCCCTTTTCCTGTCTATTTTCGTTTTCAGTCTTCTTGTTACCGTCAATCTCCTGTTGCCTCACAGCACACCGAGAGCCTCTGTACCGGAGTAAACGCCTGAATGTCCGGACGTACCTGGCCATTAAAGATGATTCTGATACGGTCCCATTAAGCACAGTAACGAGCACGGGCTGTTCAATGACGCTCGTTTCTCCATAAACGTTTCCCCTGATCTTAACCAGAACCGAACCGCAGACGGGAGGAAACACACTGAAAGCTAAAATAAACACATTCTCATAAGATATAAAATATTTAAACAGGAGTATTATTATTATCGAGGACTGTGGTGCACTGACAGAAAGGCCAGTTTGTTGAGTTGACCTTTAAAATGTGACAGCAGATTTTGATTTTGTTTTAATCACCTGAAATAATGTAGCTACAGCAAAAATGGCTACAGCTGACCTCCGTCACGGTAAATCAGGTTGGTAAATCTAACAACTAATACAACCATTTCAAAACAAACAGTGCTAACTACTAGCACACTATCGTCTGCCGTTACTAAATCGCTACTCTTGTTTCGCCAGTTTAAGACATATAACGTTAATACAACACTAATAAAGATGGCGGTGTTATCGTGTCAAGTTACCAATTAGGCTCAGGGAACTCAGATCCTGGTTTTTGAGGGGCACCTTTTCCACATGATTAGGCAAACCACCGTCATTGATATCTGTAATCTCCACATCGTCCATTTCTGACAAATACAATCAACGCTGCCTCTGTAAGGCACAAAAACTCTCTCCCGTGCTAACTATGAAATGCTATCGGTTCTTAGGTTACGTGTAACTCCTTCCTATGTCAACCATCTTTAAGCCTTCTTCTTCTTCTGCTTCTTCTTCTTCTTCTTCTTCTTCTTCCTCCTCCTCCTCTTCTTCTTCTTCTTCTTCTTCTTCTTCAGTACGGCAGTCTACACGCAGCAAAAGCATATTGCTGCCCTCCTAAGGTTGAAAGTAATCTTGGTCATATTATTCCATCCAGCCTATATTTGTTGATATGGTCCAGTGGCAGGAAGGACATCCATCAGTTTCTTTGATTATTTGATCATATTTGTACATTGAAGCATGCTTTTTAGTCTGTACCTGTCCACACCACTGATAAGAGATGGACAAACTGACCGTGATACACTGGTTTTCTGAAGAGTGGTTTTGAAGTCTGGCTGCCCCCCTTAGTGCTTCATTCTGTCTTCTATGGCTAATGCAAAAATGTGCATAACATTTAGTCTCAGTATAATTTCAACCGGTGAGATATATAAAAATTCACCCCCGCCATCCACCATTCGAGGATCTGCAGGTTTTGGCACTTCTGCGTTGGCTTAAAGTAGTGATGGAGAAACCGAAGCTTTCTGAACCAATATGAAGCAATTATGTTGAAATGGTTCAGTGTTTCAAAGCATGTGATACAATCATATATGGCGCCATCTACTGGCCAACCCTCAACAGAGCATTTGCATGGATCAATAAAGGGCAAGGTGTCATGTAACTGTACAGCACTGTTACAGTGGGGCAAATAAGTATTTTAATACACCGCCGATTTTTCAAGTTTTCCCACTTACAAAGAATGGACAGATCTGTAATTTTCATCGTAGATATACCTCAACTGTGAGAGACAGAATCTACAAAAAAAATTCCAGAAAATCACATTGTTAAATTTTTTAATAATTTATTTCCATTTTATTGCATGAAATAAGTATTTAATAAAATAGAACTTAATATTTGGTACCGAAACCTTTGTTTACAATTACAGAGGTCAGACGTTTCCTGTAGTTCTTGACCAGGTTTGCACACACTGCAGCAGGGATTTGCGCACTGCACACCCTCAGGGTTAGGGTGTGGACGTCAGTCACCCATGAGGAGCTCGGAGTAGAACTGTTGCTCCTCCATGTTGAGAGGAACCAGTTGAGGCGGCTTTGGCACCTGTTCAGGATGCCCCCTGGACGCCTCCCTAGGGAGGAGGCCTCGGGGCAGACC
Organism: Monopterus albus; assembly: GCF_001952655.1. Taxonomy (NCBI): domain Eukaryota; kingdom Metazoa; phylum Chordata; class Actinopteri; order Synbranchiformes; family Synbranchidae; genus Monopterus; species Monopterus albus. The sequence continues at coordinate 597,726 of NW_018128186.1, read as the reverse complement.
CAGGACACGCTGGAGAGACTATGTCTCCCAGCTGGCCTGGGAACACCTTGGGGTTCCTCCTGAGGAGCTAGAGGAGGTGTGTGGGGAGAGGGAAGTCTGGGGGGCTCTGCTCGGACTACTGCCCCCATGACCCAGTTCCGGATAAGTGGATGAAGATGGATAGATGGATGGAAGGATGGACGTTTCCTTACTGTGCATTGGACAAATACTCTGACTTGACTTGAGTTTGACTAATGCGACATTTTTGTATTTCTATCAATCTTGCATTGGGATATTTTTATTAGACAGTATTTTAAGGTGGCACAAAACAAACCACAATGGCATTAATTAATATCAATTTTTCCTTCATAGATAGGTAAACAATGGTATATGTATCGATGAAAAGAGGTGTGTAACACTTTTTTACCATCACAAATACAGTGCAACACCATACTTACACCATACAACACCATCAGGGTGGGGGCTACATGCTGTCATAATATTATATAATATAATATCTATCTGCTATAACAAAATTACAATTTCTCCATAATAACACTACAAAACATAAGAATATTATTAGTAATAAATTTAAAGTCTAAATCTGCAAACTACCAGTGGAGGGCAGCAATACACCTTAGATACCTTTAGTCTGCTGCAAAGCCTATCAAAAAAAAAAGGAAGAAGAAGAAGAAGCAGAAGAAGAAACATTTGAAGTAGCCTTTGTTCCGGATAGTAGCGTGGTTGGGGTATTGTACGTCTATAGACGCTTTGCTGTAAAAGTTTGTAACGTAAGTTGTTGGCTTCGATATGGTAAAATTATCTGCGGAGCTAATTGAGCAGGCCGCTCAGTATACAAACCCTGTGAGAGACAGAGAGCTGGATTTACGAGGTAAGTTAAAATGATCACGACACCATAGCTGCATATGTTAGCTGGTCCGTGCTTAACGCAAACGTGACAGCATTGGTTTTATAATTTCTGATATGAACAGAAAAAGTATAATAGTCTCTGCCTAAGCTACAGGTGTTGTACTGTGTAGCTTCCAGCTGCTACTTTGCGATAACGTCTGAAAACTGGTGCCCTCAGTGGAACATAAAAAGTAGTGCCCATGGCATGTAGATGGCACTACGTCCTGCCAAGAGTCCCAAGTTGCAATGCTCCGCGTTTTGCAGAGAAAATGACCGCTGAGTTCCACGGTTGTTAGTGGAAGTTAGATTAAGGCTATACAGTGAGTGATTTGGGACACAGTCACAGACTGGTGACAACGCGGCCGCCATGTACGGACGAGAATGTAACGTAATAATGTAACGTTTATGAGCGCTTTTTTTAAATTTTGAAACGTAATGGCAGTGTTATATGGTTGAATATTAAGTGGCTCACAGAAAACATGCCCAAATGACTACGTTCTGGGCGGAAAACAGAACGTAACTAAAAGAAAAAAGCTAAGAAAAAACACTGTACAAACATAAAAAATTACCAGAACTTAAGTGAAGGTTATTGCTTATACTTCATTAATATGTCATTGAGATTTAAAGCATAGGTATTGTCCGTCTTCTCTTAAGATTTAATGTACAATGAGGATGGGTGATGTAGAATATTTACACTTATGAGCTGAGTTTTGGCGGCGTCATTATTGCGAGTTATTTAATTGTATTCCGAGTGAAACTTTGTCGGTGAGTGGGGTTGAGTTTGTTGAATCTGTAGGCTCAATTTCTGTTCTTAATCCTCTTCCGGCTCTTTCAAACCAGGAACTCACAAAGACGAAGTAGACCACTTGGATTATATAAAAAATAACCGTGCTGGTTTATTCAGAGGATCACAGGTAAAATTAACATTACACGTCTAGATCTCTCCCACCACCAAACCTGCGCGCATGCAGCTTGGAAGATGAAAGACGCTGAACCCAAGAACCTATACAATTTTAATCACTTGGTTGGGATAGCCCATTCTACCCAGGCACGTCAAACCGTGACGTCACCTGATATGCCAGCTTGCAGCTGACCATAACAATAGTCAAAACATGAGGAAAGTCAAGATGTGTGGCTGTTGATTTGTGGTGTGTATCTAAAATATTATGATTACCATTGCCCGCCTCCAGAGGGTCCAGAATGCCGCCGCTCGGCTATTGGTTGGGGGACATAAGAAGGACCACATAACGCCTGTACTGGCATCTCTCCACTGGCTTCCGGTGCGTTTTGGGGTTCATTTTAAGATTCTCTTATTTGTTTATAAATCTTTAAATGGGCTGGCACCTTCTTATCTTGTGGAACTTTTGCGTCCGTATAATCCATCGCGGTGCCTCAGATCAGCAGATCAGCTTCTTCTGGAGGCACCAAGGGCCAGGCGGAAAACTAGGGGGGACAGAGCCTTTGCTGTGGTAGGTCCAAAACTGTGGAATGCCTTGCCGCTTTATATTAGGCAGGCCCCCTCACTGTCCACTTTTAAGTCTTATTTGAAGACCTACTTCTATTCATTGGCGTTTGACCAGGAATGACACTCTGTCCATAGTGTTAGTGTTTATATTACTGTCTATAGCTTTTTATGTGTTGTTTTTATATCTGTATAATATGTTAAGTGCTTTGGTCAGCTGTGCTGTGGTAAAGCGCTATATAAATGAAGTTGAGTTGAGTTACAGTTAATAATAACAATCACCTCCTGCCTGTAGCCTTTGTCTTATTTTAATTGACCTTGGCCTCGATGCAGTCTGCAGAGCTCATGACACTGACTAAACATTTAACAGCCTGAGCTAGACATCCTGGCTACACTAAACATTTCTAGACAACAAATCTCTAAATATCTATCTGACTAAGAAATTACCTAACAAATCTTTTAAAACCAATGAAGTTTCCCAAGCAATAAGTAATTTGTCTCAAAATAATTCTACTGGGCTGGACTGCATTTCTGTTGAACATCTTAAGTACGCTAGTCTCAGGTTGTCTCCTCTTCTAGCCATATGCTTTACTGCCTCTGTTATGCACGGGTTTCTGCCTGACTCTTTGATGTCAGTACTTTTGGTTCCTATGGTGAAGGATAAAGCAGGGAAGGTGGGCAGCTCGGATAATTATAGACCTATTGCACTTGCTAATATTCTTTCAAAAGTTGCTGAAGAACTTCTTTTGAGTAGGTTTCACAATCTTATTAGCTCCACTGTAAAACAATTTGGGTTTAAAACTAACAATGGCACTGATATGTGTATATTTGCACTAAAGGAATGAATCCATAAGTATAAAAGTAAAAACTCTACTGTATTCATGTGCTTTTTAGATGCCTCCAAAGCTTTTGACCGAGTTAATCATAGGAAACTAGAAAATTGCATTTTCTGAAGAAAATGCGTATGGATGCGGAGTGCTGAAAGATCACCCTGAAAATGCTGAATATTTTGACACCTGAATGCTTTTTCTAGCTGAAATTATGCTGAAGTTGGAATTTCCCATTCATTTGAATGGAGCAAGATTTTCAAAATAAAGCAAAATATTTCAAAAGTATGAAGTTTAGAAAACTTCTAAAGAGAAGCATGAATGTCCTTGAAGAGCTGAACATTTTGATACCTGAAATAGCTGAATGTATATAGAAGTAAAATTTTCACATTCATTTGAATGGGGCATGATTTTCAAAATAAAGTTAAATACTTCAAAAGTATGAAATTTAGAAATCTTCTGAAGAGAAGCATGAATGTCCTTGAAGAGCTGAACATTTTGATACCTGAAATAGCTGAATGTATATAGAAGTAAAATTTTCACATTCATTTGAATGGGGCATGATTTTCAAAATAAAGTTAAATACTTCAAAAGTATGAAATTTAGAAATCTTCTGAAGAGAAGCATGAATGTCCTTGAAGAGCTTAACATTTTGATAGCTGAAAGTGTGCTGAAGAAGAATTTTCCCATTCATTTGAATGGTACAGGATTTTCAAAATAAAGCTAAATATTTAAAATGTATGAAGTTAAGAAAACTTCTGAGTAGTAGTATGAAGAAGGATGGACTGCAAGTTTCACTTCAAATTTTGAAGGACTGTTGGCGCAACTATCAGAGGACTGTGGAAGAAGCCAAGCGAGAGTATTTGTCTAGTATTGTTGTAGCTAATAGCCCACGTGTTATATAAAGCAATAGGGACGGTCTTAAATCCCCCACAGCCTGTTTATCTGGAAGCAACGATTGAACTATGTAATAAGTTTTTATCTTTTTTTAATGAGAAGGTGGCTGCTACAAGGGCACCTGTGTTAGGGTCAGCGCCTGATCCTTCGGTTTATGCTCCTTTTTTGTTTATTTTTGATGCATTTGAGCCGGGGACTCGGAGGGAGTGGTTGCCCAGGCTAGGCCATCTGGCTCTCCTTGTGATGTTGTTTCCTTGGCTCTATTTAAGGAAGTCTTCCCCTGAATTGGAAGAACGGTTTTGGATATTGTTAACAGTAGTTTGTCCTCCAGTACTGTCCCTGGTAATTTCAAGCATGCAGTTCTGCAGCCTCTGCTCAAGAAGCCAGGTCTGGATCAATCCATACTGAGTAATTTCAGGCCCATTTCAAAGTTGCCTTTTATTTCGAAGATTTTGGAAAAAGTGGTCTATATGCAGGTGAAGTCCTTCCTAGACGAGAATAACTTATTGGAGGTTTTTCAGTCTGGTTTTAAAACTCTGCATAGTACAGAGTCATCCTTATTGAAGGTTGTTAATGATATTTATTTGGCCACTGATGCAGGTGAATATGTGATTCTTGCCCTGTTGGACTTGACTGCCGCCTTTGACATGGTTGACCATAACATTTTAATATCTCGGCTTCAGGATTTGGTGGGCATTCGTGGTGCTGCCCTAGCGTGGTTTAAATCATATCTATCGGGTAGATCGGTGTCTGTCAGGTTGACAGATGCTGAATCTGTGACAACCCCTTTGTTATCAGGGGTCCCACAGGGCTCAGTTTTGGGACCTCTGTTTTTTTCACTGTATTTACTTCCCCTTGGCTCTATTGTTAGGAAACATGGTGTCTCTTTTCATTGTTATGCTGATGACGTACAGATTTTTATGCCATTGAGTATAAAGGACACCTACTCGATTCAGCCACTTCTATCGTGTCTTGCTGATATTAGGGGCTGGATGTCGTTAAGTCGTTTAAAGTTAAATGATGCCAAAACTGAAGTTATAGTGTTTGGCCCGAATACGTCTGATGACCTTCCCTCGGTAGATTTAGGGTTCTTGGGGCAGTATGTGCGACCAGTGATCACTGACCTAGGTGTTAAAATAGACTCCAACTTGACAATGGAAAGCCAGATAAACGCGGTCGTAAAATCTGCTTTTTTTTTCTATCTTAGGCAGTTAGTGAAAGTAAAGTCCTTTTTGTTGCGGCAGCATTTTGAGACGTGATCCATGCGTTGTTACATCTCACATGGATTACTGCAATGTATTGTACTCTGGAGTCAGTCAATCAGGTCTTGCCCGCCTCCAGAGGGTTCAGAATGCTGCTGCTCGGTTATTGGTAGGGGGCATAAGAGGGACCATATAACTCCAGTTCTGGCATCTCTTCACTGGCTTCCTGTGCGTTTTAGGATTCATTTTAAGATTCTTTTATTTGTTTATAAGTCCTTGAATGGGCTTGCACCTTCTTGTCTTATGGAACTTTTACGTCCGTATAATTCGTCGTGGTGCCTTAGATCAGCTGATCAGCTTCTTCTGGAGGCACCGAGGGCTAGGCGGAAAACTAGGGGGGATAGAGCTTTTGCTGTAGTGGGTCCAAGTTTGTGGAATGCATTGCGTCTTTATATGAGGCAGGCCCCCTCGTTGCCCATTTTAAAGTCGTATTTGAAGACCTATTTGTACTCATTGGCGTTTGGACAGGACTGAGACTCTTTCAGATTGGGTAATTCCTTGATTGGAGCCAAATGTATGTTTTATTGTTTTTATTTTTATGTTGTTATGATTTTAGATTTGTATTGTATGTTAAGCACTTTGGTCAGCTGTGGCTGTGGTAAAGTGCTATATAAATAAAGTTGAGTTGAGTAGTACATGTGTGCTGTTGCCCACCTGATGAAGACTGGATGCTGACAGACAGCTGTTCTGATAAGACACACTGCACAGAGGTTGGAGTCAGTGTGGATTGAATCGATCAAACACTTAAGTCACGCATACATGCTGCTCGTGTATAGTGAAGTCCCAGTTTGAAGTCAGAAGTAGTTTTAAGTAGTAGACTAGTTATAGTCCTATTGACCTCAGTGTATATAAGTTGGTAACATTATGTATGAAAGGACAAAATGTGGAATAATGGTGAGCAAAGTTGTGCTGATTGGGCAATAATGACACTGGAGCAGTGTCATGTTGAGGATGGCTACAGTGCCTCATGGAGCCATGCTTTCTGCCCCCGCCCAAAAAAAATCCTGAACTCAACTGTTTGGTGTTAGTCCACAATCCAGCACTACAAAGTTCTTTGTCATTTCACATTTTCAACAACCATTTTCTAACATGTATAATGTGTTCAGAAACAAATCACTGATTTGGCTTTACCCTGACTTTATTTTGTGAATGTTTACTGGCAGTTACCATGTAAACCATTAATAAACACAGCCACACCTCTGCACAACCCTGGGGGAAGGATTTTGAGTGAATGCAGCCAAAGTACGTGCTTCTGTCTGTTCGGCTGTGTGCACCTTGAGTGCCTGTATCCCTGCCCTCAGACACAGACCTGAAACTAAAGCCACGCAGTAGGCTACTCTGATTCCCGGCTTCCATTTATAATACAACAAACAGCCCATAAGTTCAGTGTTAAAGAGCTTGAATTTCAAAAAGCCCCCTTGAAGGAGGGTCAAAATGCTGGTTGTGTGCTGCGATGTCTGTGGAAAAGGGTCTATTGCACTTGCCTCTCTCTTTATCCCTCCGCTATTTGTCCTTCTTTGGAGACAAAAGTACTTCTCAAGGGCAAGAAAAATTCTTTCTCAACAGTCATGCCTTTCATCTCCCAGGTTATAAAATCCCAGTGGTTGAAAATCTTGGAGCTACTCTGGACCAGTTTGACACTATTGACTTCTCTGATAATGAAGTCAGAAAACTGGATGGCTTCCCTCTTCTCAAGAGACTCAAGACATTGCTAATGAACAACAACAGGATTTGGTAAGTTATTTCTGCAACACCCTGCAAAGTCTTGAATGGAAAAGTACAATATGATGTTCCAATTAAAAATGACGTCATGTTGATGACATTTAGATTAACCAACATTTCAGTGCTTTCTGGAGATAAGAAAAATAAATGCTTGCTCTATAATATTAAGGTTACACTTATAACAGGCCCTAACTCCCAATGAAAGTTTTTTTTTCTTTCTTTTTTCAAATTTAAGTTTGATTTGTTGATGGTGCATATTTATCTAACTGTGTGAATGCTGCTGATGTCCTAAAGCAGGGATACTGGTCCCACCAAATTTAGGGGTTTGGTAGCCAAAGTGCATCTTTGGTGTTCTAAATGTAAAAACAATGCACAAGAGGTAGTTTAACACAGCCTTCCTTAACTGTGGCAGTTCAATAAATGAAAAGACTAACAGAATCAAAATATTTATTCCAACTGAAAACTGAAGTTCATTTGTAAATACATATATTCTGTCTCTTATTTCAGTCTTTTGGCAGCTCTCCTTTGCTTTCTCCCTCCTATCATTGTGCCTGAGTGAGTCATGTATGCAATAGGAACATAACAAAAAAGCTGTCAAACCGACTATGCATATTTGCACCTGTAGCCATTTTTGTCAAAATATGTGGGCAGAATGAATATATTTTTATAATTCAGTGTTTCTCACAGAATTAGAATCTGCTGTGCTGTTCATCTGAACAAGGAGAACATGCGAAATCCACATAAAGGCAGGGCTCAAACCCAAAACCATCTTGCTGTGAGGCGTCAGCTCTCACCATTGTTTTGCTATGCCGCAGGTGATAAAATCATTAATGAAAAATGACTTGTTAGAGAGTTGACATTACAAACAGCCATCTTTGAAAGGGAACCAGAATGGCCTGTTTGTGATTTACATTTACATATTTAAGATTACTGAGACGGGTACCAGATGGTCTGTGATTACTATGATGAGACTGACCATGCCACCAGCTGTTTAAGATCACTGGTATCTCTGAGGACGTGGCATGGGATCTGTTGCATCTCTGGTGAACCTCTGAGTGATCCTGTGTGCGGTTTTTGCTGTTTAATAGTTCAGAGTTGACTGAGCTTCTTAGTTGCATCTTTAAGTAGTTTCTTGAGTGGGAAGTGGAGTGGGGTCACTGGGTTCCTGTCTGGGGGAGCTCTGAAGGGGAGGAGGGGTGACGGGACAGTGACAACTTCTGAACGCCCTGAGTGATGTTGACCAGAGAGTCAGCTGAGGTTGGAGAGACACAGGCAGTCTCGGTGTGTGCACCATCTTTTGGGCTCATCCATGTGTTTGGATAAGGTATCCCAGGGGCATGATGTAGGTTGGCTCTGAAAAGTCTGTATCCAGAGAAGTTTGGGTGCACCCCATCAGGTCTGAAGCAATTTACTGTATACAGTTTTGAACAGTATTGAAGTTATCAATGAACTTCAGCCCATGAGTAAGGCACTCTGTATACAGGCATGCATTCAGGATCAGGAGTCATTAAATGATCCCATTCCCATTCTAAAGGTTGGAATGGGCCAGAGATGAACATATGTGGTGACTGGTAGTTGTGCAGTAGCAGTGAAAAGTCTTCCTCATGATTTCAGAGCCAGTTTTCCTGCACAGAATGTCAAAAGATCCAGCATGGGTGGTAATCTTCATGTCGCTTAGATGTTGTAGAGAGGATGACGGGCAACAGTTCTGCTAGTTCCATGCCATTGCTAGATTTTCAGTTTTTGCCATTTTTGCATATTTAATTATAGAGTCCCCAATCAGGATTGTGCCAGGTTTAGAGTCGGCAGTGCTGCTTGTAGCCTTCTGCCTAGTTGTGGCTTTGGGACCATCTTTTGTTTTTTGACTATCTTTAATGCCTGTGATATGACTAGCTTCCCTGGGTCAGCAGTTTTGCCAATTTCATTTAGAGTCAGTGGCTCAAACCTGTATTTAATGGTAGGAGTTCAGATGGTGCAGTGAGCACTGGTGCCATCATGTAAGATTTCCTCCTGGGTTTATATCTGCCCTGGACAATGTCAGACCAAGTCCTGGCTGGAGTTGATGATTTCAGTCTAGCTCTGTGGCTGTGCCAGTAGGAGGCATCAGAGAGGGCTGATGTGGGAGACATCACAGCTCCGGTCTCGCTGTGACAGATCCAGGGCAGCGTGTCAGCCAGGTCTGTGCCTGATGTAATCCTCACTGTCTATCTGTTGGCAGCTTGTACAGTAACCACTGCTGAATCAATAAATTGTTCACTCTCTTGAAGAAGCTTTTCAATCTTCCTTTCAAGCTGCATACTTCTTTCCAACAGTCGTTCACACTCGTGCAGCTTGCCGTAGCCATGTCCAACCAGGGGAGCAGCAAAGTTAAAGTCAAGTGAAAATAGTGTTTAAAACTATGGTCATAGCCTTTTGGCTATCAAAATTAAAGTCCTAGTTATTTAAGTATCTAGTAGCCATTGTCCATAAGTGTTTAGCAGAAAAAAATGAGGATATTTGTAAAAGAAAAACATGTTTAGGCTGAGAACAAGCAGTACGAGTGTCTGCACTGTAGCAAAGCAGGAAGCAGTCAGGAAAGAAAGGTGCGCATGCATTGCGTTTGTCCTTCAATAGCAGTATTAACTAGAGATGCACCGATTGCAATCTTCTTGGCCGATTCCAATATGTTTTTTTTTTTTTTTTAAGTCTGACCTGCTGGATCTGATTTTGGCTGATTCCAATTTTCTTGCTGTCTAAGAACTGTGATTGACAGCATATGCAGACATTTTTGTAATTTTGCTTTAATGAAAATTTTAATTGTAATAAAAATAAAACTTTGTATTGAAGTTTTACATTTCTATCTTTTTTTTTTTTTTTTGCTTGCAAACATCCAACTGAAAATGAAGTGCAGTGTTTGTATTTCACAGATTCTAAACCAGCGCAACAGAAACAGGATGTCTGTTGCATCAGTCCCACTGAGCACACAGTTCTTCTTGTAGTGTGTATTTGCTGTGTTTTACCACAGGTTGGATACACTGTACTCATACATATACATGCACTGGATGTATATGTAATTCCCTCATTGTGTACCATTTGTCAGTGATTTAGATGTGGTTTCCCTTCTTTAAGGTGTTTCTGTAGCCTCCTTTGTGCAGTTTGGTTCACCAAGCGCTTCCAATGTGCAAGTGAACATGCGCCCGGTACAGAGAGGTGCACTTAAAATGATATTTGCTGCACATGCTCTGCTTTTGGTCTTCGCCCTAGTGTGCGAGTCGTGAACTGTCCTACCTCTAAATCTGATCAGCACTGAATCAGAAGTCTCTTGCAAAAATGCATCTCAGTCGGGGGGGTTCTGCTGCACACAGGCACACCGAAGCTGTCCGGCATCCTGCAGCACTGAGAGGGCTAGGAGGCTTGAGAGACTGAATGGAGAAATATTCTGGTTTGATGTATTGCAAAACTTTAAGGAGCAGTGGAAAACACACTTTTGCACACCTTGCGTTAATAGCCTGAACATTATAAAGGGGAGGAAGGCAGGGTAATGTCCACATAGACCTCTCCAGACATTTTCCACACGCAGTCTTGGCTGCACGACAATGTCAGTACTTCATTTCATGTCTGAAAAGCAGCTTACTGTTTGTTGGGTGAGGACCAACACTGAATCATTTTAGTTTCATATCCAGACTGTTGCTTAACCAGTAATTATGACTTTATTTAACAAAATTATTTAATTTTGATTGTCACAACTTCAGAGCAGTGTTCTTTGGCGCAGCCCTAAGGGGGACGTGGACCCCACGTTGGGAACTATGGCATTAGATAATGGATTTAATGTGCAGTTTGGGAGGTGGTGCAAAGTATTATTAATGATGTCAGACTGTCTTAGAGAAGTGCTGCTTTTGTTTAAGGTGGTCAAGGTGTACTTACTGGCTGTAACTTGATGTAATGTTCTCCAGTCGCGTAGGTGAGAATCTGGAGCAGTCTCTGCCGAGTCTAACAGAACTGGTTCTCACCAACAACAACATACAGGAGCTGGTGAGTACATTTCAGCAGCAGTTAGTTAACTGAGTCATGCGAATGTTATATTTCTAGATTTTGTTCAAAATGGTGAATCCAAGTTTAATGATTTGTACCAAAATACCAAAAAAATTGAACTTCATCTTCAGTCATACACCCTTCTGTAATTTTTACCTCAATTTATGTTTTTTCTGTTCAAAGCTGTCGTCATTTTAGCGTTTTGTCCTTATTGGGCAAAATATTATAAATAACTTGACATAAGAGCGTAACTGCATCCTTCAGTGACAGAGTGGACCACTTACCCCTCTCTACCAGTTTCAACAAAAACTAAGATCAGACATGTAATGGTATAATTGTTTGTTTTTTTTATGTTTGGATACGTTTTCATAGATGTTTTATATCCTTGGTGTTTGTGTATTTAGGTGCTCTCTCATTTCACTCATTCAGATTAATGCTCTTAATTGGTGTCCCCTCTAAAAGTTTGAAGTCTTAATAGGTAGTAATGTGCCATCAAACACTTCAGAAATTTTACTTGTCTTTTTCATGATACTGTGTTTTTGAGTCATTGTACTTTTCATGTGCAGGGCGACTTGAACCCGCTGGCTTCAGTCAAGACACTGACACTTCTCAGGTCTGAATCATCAGTATACAATGACTGGTCACTGAACTTGTCTTGTGCACGGCTGACTAATGATCATACATGTTTGTAATAATCATTGAATTTCCAGCTTGTTAAGGAATCCAGTGACAAACAAGAAGCATTATAGGCTCTATGTCATCAACAAAATTCCGCAGATCCGTGTGCTTGACTTCCAGAAGGTAAAGCTCAAGGTAAGTGCAGGTGAACAGTGCCGATTTCTGAAAGTCCCAATGTAAGGTAGTATGAGGTAGTGACCCAGTCCAGTATTTCACGGCCTGGCATATGTACAGTCATGGTAAGACAAAAAAAGTTACCCTCCCTCAAATTCTGGTTTTATCAGGACTAAAAAAACAATTGTGTGGACCTCGCCAACTTTTATAAGCAACAAAGATAACCTCACATGACGACAAAACAAAAAGTAATTTCATTTTGTCATAACTACTGGAGATGGAGGCTAAAACAACAATACGGACTTTACAGCGATGACCGTAAAGACCTTACCCTTGATTGAACTTTATAAAGCATTTTTGTGGTTATTAAAAATGTATAAAATGCCTTCCATTGTGGAGTTGACCACCCTAAGCAGTTCTGGTGAACTGTGCATTTTCCAACCTGGCATTGCAACCCCCTTGGATGAAAGCTTAGTCTGTTTTCATTTTAACCATGTGATATCATCCTAGGAACGCCAGGATGCAGAGAAAATGTTCAAGGGCAAACGAGGTGCTCAACTTGCAAAGGATATTGCCAAGCGACCTAAAACGTAAGATAAGAGTCCATATCAGGCAGCACGTCCTCAGAATCACTGGATCTAGGCTGATGGAATGGGTTAACTATAAAAATAAAACATCCATCACCCATCAGTTTGTTTACGTTGGAACATTCATAGAATAGACAGACATACATGAAGCAACATGAGCTCTTTAGCTATGTGGTGTCATTTATGACAAAATTCCAGAGATGTTTTAACTTTGAGTTCAAGCCACATATTTGAATATCTGGACATTTTTTTATTTGTTCTAGATCCTTCAGGCTCTGTGCTTCAGCACATTCAATCTAAAAAATGGATACTACATTAAATGCCACATCTTAGCTTTAATTTGAGCAGGTTTACATGGATGTGAAAGGAACTGTATGTTGGATACAGCCCCTTAACATATAGTACCCAAATTGCAAGGGTTCAAAAATAGGACTCGGCTGTTAAATGTGTCTTGGTCAGCTGCATGTCATTTCAGCATTATTTATTTTTTTATATGGAAGAGAGACCTGATTGAGAGTTGTCATTTAGATTGATATAACCTCACTTTCATAACATTAGCAGAGATGTGCACAGAGCTGTTGTGGTGTTAGCAGATCTCTACAGCTAACACTGGCACAGTAGCGATTAACAGTTAGTAACCGACAGGGTTATTTTTAGCCAGTCCGATATTTACTCTTCACAGGTTTCTTGCTCCCGTTTTCTCTTCTTCTTGGCTGTTGATGGGCTGTGGCAATGCTGTAGTTCTGGCTGTGTGTTGTGTTGATCACAGTTTATACATGCTTTGGCTGGATGGATCATAGCCATATAAACGTATGTCTATGGGACATGTCTTCTGACTATACGCCATACTGCCTAGGCTACTGCTACATGTGTGCTTTAGTCTGGTCCTGTTGCACAGCTTATTCGAAAACGCAGAAGGCAGTTTTAGTACGTTTTAAGTCTGAATTTTAAGCTCCCAAGGGTGGGAGGACACAGTACTGTCGATGTGCAAGTGAAACACCAGTGTCCTTGTTGACAGCTCTGCTCTGAACAAGATGTAACTGCTTGCTGCTTGGTCTGCTAGCAGGGCTTCACAGCACCAAACGCATCAGATCAAATTTCCAAATTTGCTTTAATTGAATAGACACATTTACAGTCAAAGTGGTTACTATCTTGCCTGAAAAAAAAATCCTCAAAGTCCCAGGGATTTGTCTCCGCATGCAAGAATACTGAACTGGCGGAAGGGTCTGGTGCCGTAAAGCAAAGCAAAGCCATCAGGTGAGGTCTCTGTGACGGTGATCCAGAGTTAGGTAGTGTAGCCACAGACAATCCAGGCATGCAGTGGCAGTAACAGAGATGCCATCCACCTTATTAGAAGTTAGGGGTGTAAGAAAATATTGATACACTTGAGTGTCACGATACTACGTTTTGTGGTACTGTATCGATTCTCAAAAACACTACCAATTTTTTTATGGAGTTTACACACCAAGCAGAGCTGTTGTCGGAAATGCAGATCTCTGTTCTGATAGTATCAAAAAGTAAGCTTTCTTTTACAGGAGATGTTATGCATATGGTAGTGTGTTGCTTATTTTATGAGGTTTTTCTAGAATTTATTTTAAATAAAAAAAAAATACATTGCCTTGTTTACAAAATTGCAGTATATTGAATTGGAAGGCCTGTATCGTGATACATATCTCGCCAGGTTCTCGGCAATACACAGCCCTCTTAGAAGTCGGTCTACCATCAAAATGATTTTGAAGCCGTTATCTTAATGTAAAAGATATGTATTGTTGCTTTAATGTAATATCCAGTATTTTATTCCAAATTCAATTTGCTGAATATGACATGGACAACATGATTAACTATTCAACTTTGTATTTAATGTATTTAATAATGCAAGGAACTCGTTTAGTCTCGAATCTGTACGATAAGATTATCACTTGTTCTCTGTCTCCACAAATGTGAGCAAAAACATGCATTCCTTAGTGGGGGTAAGAAATATCTGAATTGGCCTTGACTGTTTAAACCTGAAACCAGAAATGTTCACCACAGTGTTGCTGAGGACTGCTGTCTTTGGACAATGTATCAGTTTATTTCACTCAAGAACAGATACTACACAAGATTAACTCCACTGGTTGAGGGGTTAGAGGAGCTGTGTGTGTACACGTTGTCTAAATGAGGTGTGTTCCTTTCAGATTCACTCCCGGAGTGACAGCACAGCTTGAGAAGAAGAGGACAGGGCCGTCTCAAGCTGAAGTGGAAGCCATCAAGGTTTGGGGCGTTTGTCCTTGATGTGGGTGCATGTTTGTCATTAGAAAAAGGAAAAAACCTAAATGCATCTTCTCTAGAGTTTTCGATCACATTTCACTTCATTCCACTGAGGGTGGAGTTTACTGAGAGGGCATCAAGTGACACAAGCATGAAACGTAATTGTGCAAAGTCGGGGATATTAACTCCTGTTTCTGTTCTAAAAGATGCTCTCGTTTGTCAGATGTGAATGGTCTTTTTTTGTGGTCGTCCACTGATTCCTCATTGATGACATGTGACCTCTTTTCAATTGATGCTGCAAAGAATTTTGTTCTGGTGTTAAGGTAGCCAAAGAGCATCCTTGGAACAAACACGGGTTAACAACCACATGACAGTTCACCTACTGAAAAGCAATGAGATGTGGTGAAAAACCTAAAGAAACCTTGAGAGAAGACCTTTTTGTCAAATTACAGTTTTCAGTGTCAAGAATCAAGTTTGAACTTTAGGTCATATTTCACTCTTTTATAAATGTTGGTCACAGTGACGTGATATAGGCAATGAAATGCTTGTAATAAAACGAAAGCATAGATGAATCATCACTGATGTGCTAAAGTAACCTGTATGAACATTCAGACTTAGAGCAGTAGATTGTAAAATGATGAACATACTAGCTTAATTTTACATGAGTGTGTTTGTGTTTCAGAATGCCATCGCTAAAGCTTCATCATTGGCAGAGGTGGAGAGGTTAAAAGGGATGCTTCAGGCTGGTCAGATCCCAGGCCGAGATCTCAGACAAGGTGCTGATCAGATACTATTCCGGAAGTTGAATAATACTGTAGAACATGGATTTTTGAGGATGGTGAATTGTGTAATTTGTACAAACACATTTGGCCAGCATTTCTTACAGTGTGTTATTCATAATTTGAGACAGTACTGCATACTGAGGGAGTAAATTTTCCAATTAATCAAAGTACTAGTCTGAGTGGTAAGTTGGTAGTACTACTTTTTAAATGTCTTTTAAAATAAAATAAAAAAAGGACCAACAATGACCTGATCCTGGTAAGTGCTCCAAGTGTTTGCCACCTTCAATTGGGGGTGTGCACACTTGGACAAGCTGTGCAATCAACCATTCAGAACATGTTAAAACTTAGTATATGTGCCACACCTGTAAAGCATACATGCATGTGTTTGGAAGTAGGTGGAAAAGGAAGTGACTGGGCCTGGGTTCCTTCAGATTAGTGAGCCAGTCAACAAGGAGCTGTGCAGTCACTTTGTGGCCTTAAACCTAGATTTTTCAGATTTCAAGAGGCATGTGTCTTGTGTTTGCAAATCCTGCCACAAGAAGCATGTGTCTCAATTAACAAGTGTCATCTGTGTATAACCAAAGCTTGGTATATCTTGTTTCCTTATGCCATGTTGGTCAGTTGTCCACAAACTATTAGAAATGCATTAGGCAGCCACACAGTTACACTCACATATTGCTTCATCACATTATAGTTTAGAGTGACAGATACTCACTGCAGATTGATTTGCCACCAAAAATAGTCCTCAGCAGATATGCTATTACTTCCTGTTTCAGTAATGTATGCTCTCTCAAGTTTTATTATCGCAATAGTTCATGCTTGATGCCCTATGAGACCATATTCTAGAAGGGTCTCCCAATTACCCACCAATTAGCATTTGTATAATCTGATCCACAGTCGTAAGGAGCCTATTCAGCATCAATTGAAAAGAGGTCACAGGTCATCAACCCCAGATGGCACACCGTGCTAAGATGGCACTTCATAACGTTACATTTCTCATTTCCCCTAGGGGTGGGGTTTTGACTGATTTTTAACAGCAGCCATTTTAATTTTACCTAATGACCAATACCCAACATTGGAAGTACTATTACCACATCTACAGACCCCCTAAATTTATTTAAGAACCTACATGTCCATGGTCATACCCTCTATTTATTTCTAACATTAGGTGTGCCTTTCCAGAACCTTGTCATTAGTGGCACTAATTTATCAGATTACTGGCCTGTTGACTTTACCCCCACACAGCCCTTCCATACTACCAAGTGAATGTATTTGGTTATTAGATTGTATTCTGATGCAACATAACATTAATCCTTGAATGAATGAAGCACTGTGTTTTCCTATACTACAGCAGCAGAAAAGGTGGATCAGGGAGGATGGTGGAGGCACAGTGGACTGTTGTTATATCAGTGGCTCAAGTTCAGTTTTGAATTCTGCTCTAACTTTTAATTTGAAGCTGCTTTTAAGTTTTGCTTTCTCTAAAGCAAGCACTGAGTCAACACAAAGCTGCTCTTTATGCTTCTGCCACCCTCCCTGCTTCACTTTTATTCCATCTGTCAGTAGGAAAATGCACTTCATTCAAAAACTACATTGCATCAGAATACAATCCAACAGTTAGTTGTGTTCCTTACAAAATGTATTTGCAGTTGCATGTGAACATTTTTAAGAGACAAGGTGGCTGAACAAGTAGTTATAAACTAGTACTCTGTACATTAAGACAGTGCAGTGATACCTGGCCATTAAACCCCCGTTCTGCCCGTTGTGTTTAATGAAGCTGTACTGACATCAGTATGGGTTTACAATGTCCACTTAACTGCAGGGTTATGACAGCAGCAGTGTGGTAGATCAGATTTCAAATTAATCTTCAGTTTTCTTCATTCTAGCATTTACTATTTATTTCTTAACATAGCTTAAGCATGTTATCCATGTTTAATAGATCTTTGACTAGAAATGTGAAACTAAAGGCTATTGTTGATCCTACACACTTGGAACATTTCAAATGTTGCAGGCATTCATGGCAAGGTTTATGACTGGTTTATGTCAAATTTGCAACATAAAGTAGATCAGTATTGGTTAAAATGGATCATTTATCAGCCAGCTCCGCTGCTGTTTCCTGTAGTGTACTAAAAGGGTCGATGTTAGGCCCTACTATATGATACCACTGGGGACTATCTTCAGAGAACACGATCCTTACCATTGCTATGCAGATGTTAGACAGCTATATTTTCTTTTGAAACCAAATGAACACACAATCTACAGTCTCTATTAAATTGTCTTGATGATGTGAAAAGCTGGATGCACAGAAATGTTCTTCAACTAAATGAAAATAAGTCATTATTAGTCCTGAGAGGTTCCCTGATAATTTGGCCAGCGCGCTGGCCAGTCATTTGGTGCAGTGCCTTCAAATGTCTGTTTACATGGCAGAAATGTAGGAATCCTTTGACTTTTGTTGTTAAAATTTAACAAATAAATTCAGATGCAGATGTACAAAACATACATTTAAGAGAAAACATGCAAACAAAAAAAATGTGGATTCAGAATTACCAATTCATCAACCATTCATTTAGTAACACTTTAAAACCCCTCAGTCAACTGCTGCTTTAAGCATCCCGGGTGACAGTTCCAGAGGCGGTGTATAAAAAGGTATTGAGGAATGTTCTCAGGCTAATACAGGATAACACCAGCCTTAGCATTTTTTCCACTCCTTTCTTTTATAACCTTATTGTATTTTGATGAAGGGATGAATGAATGTTCTTTTCTGAAACCAGGTACAGCCGGGATGGTGGAGGAAGAAGATGAGGAAGAGGGTGACTCTGCACAGATGGAGGCACATATGGATGAAGGTGCTGGAGAGGGGATGGCGGAGGAAAATGAAGAAGATATGGATGAACAGCCACATGCTAATGGCTCCTGAGGAGTGTTTTTATGTTGTAGATTTCTTGTGTTGGACATACACGTACCAGGGCCGTTTTTATTTTCAAATGACATGTTGTGGCAAAACTATCTACACATCAACAGATTTTGCATCACTCTAAGCGGGAACATTTAATTTTAAGGGTCAGCTGACATGGCCAGCTGAATGCAGGTTTTTTTCTTATCTGGTCTTTAAGGCAGTTCTCTAGTCCTTTAATGTTAATTTCTGATGGCTTTGACAGATCTTGTATAGCTATCGCTGTTTCACATTCATATTTGTAACTAACACGTATGCGAATTTATGTAAACACATTTGACACACATGCAGACAAGTGAAATATGAGTGTGTATGTGTGTGTACAAGAATAATTTTTGTGATGACTAAAGCAAAACCTATTTCTTCAAAGTGCTCATTTAGGCTGTGGTACACTTTGGTGGCTTGAACAGAAGAACATAAATGTCCAACAGATTTAAAATATCCTTTTTTCTCCATTGACCACCCTCAGTGTTGCTTGTTTTCCATGTTTATTTTTGAAGTTGGTGTATTATGAGAGCTGCTATTCAGGCAGTCTGGTTGTGATGATGTCACAGACAGATCCAACAAGTTAAACAACTGACTTTAGAACATTTCTCCAATATGAAAATAAAAACCACTTAAATGATGGAATTAGTAGTGCGTTGTTCTTTCAACACCACAAAGCTATAACACAAGACAGAAGGCCAGTGATGCAATATCAGATGTGACAACCTGTACTCATTTTGACATTAGGTGTTATGATTTCTCATTCTAAAGGACATGAAAAGGTGGTGATGCCTTTTGAGTTTGACCAGTGGTGCAGTACCTAAATCTAAGCCACCTTAGATTATAGACAGAACAATGTATTACAGGGGTCTTCCTACACTCATGACCAAAAATATTGACACCATTGCATTTGTCAGATGACACAACAGTTGTCCCAGAAAATTGCTGCAGTCATTTGTAACCAGTTAAACAGAAAAGTTGACTCAGCCTTTGTGTCATGTGGACCACACTGAGCATGGAGAAAAGAAAGAAGGGCAAAGAATTGTCTGAGGATTTGGGAACCACAATAGTGGAAAAGCATGGACGGTCTCAATGCTCCAAGTCCATCTCCAGAGATCTGGTTGTTCCTGTGTCCACTGTGTAACACTGTCAAGAAGTTTACAGCCCATGGTGCTGAGGCTAATCTCCATGGACATGGATGGAAGAGGAAAATAGACGACAGATTGTAATGAAGGATTGTTGGAATGGTGGATAAAGAACCTCAATCAACTTCCAAACAAATCCAAGCTGACCTGCAGGCACAGGGTTTAACAGTGTCAGCTCACACTATCACAAATCAAATCAAATTTAATTTGTATAGCACCAAATCACAACAAAAGTCATCTCAGGACACTTTACAAAGTAAGGTCTAGACCTTACTGTTATCTTTATTATTACATAGGGAAAACCCAACAAATCCCCCTGGGCAAGCACTTGGCGACAGTGGGGAGGAAAAACTCCCTTTAACGGAAGAAACCTCCGACAGAGCCTGGCTCTCGGTGGGTGGCCTTCTGCCTCGACCGGTTGGGGTGAGTGGATAGAGGAGAGACAAAAGAAGAAAAGCAACAAGACACAACAAACAATGAAACACTGGTCAGGTTGATGTGGCCGGTGACTGCTCATCAGAGACGTAGAGCTCCAGGGCCAGGGCAACCTGCAGAAAGGTACAGAGAAAGAGAGAGAGGACACACTATGGGAGAGAGGAGACACAAAGTTAGTAATGTGTAATGGTAGCATATAGAACCATAGGGGGAGAGGGGAGGGGAGAGAAACTCAGAGCATCATGGGGCCCCCAGCAGTCTAGGCCTATGGCAGCATAGCTAAGGGAAGGCTCAGGGCCACCTGATCCAGCCCTAACTATAAGCTTTATCAAAAAGGAAAGTCTTAAGGCTAATCTTAAAGGTAGCGAGGGTGTCTGCCTCCCAAACTGAGACTGGGAGTTGGTTCCATAGGAGAGGAGCTTGATAGCTAAAGGCTCTGCCTCCCATTCTATTTCTGTGGACTCTAGGAACCACAAATAAACCTGCACTTTGAAAGCGAAGTGCTCTGTTAGGATGATAAGGCTCTATGAGGTCTTTAAGATACGATGGAGCCTTGTCATTAAGGGCTTTGTATGTTAGGAGAAGGATTTTAAATTCTATTCTGAATTTTACAGGGAGCCAGTGGAGAGAAGCTAATATGGGAGAGATATGATCTCTCTTGCTAGTTCCTGTCAGTACTCTGGCTGCAGCATTTTGGATTAACTGGAGGCTTTTTAGGGAATTATTGGGACATCCTGATAGTAAAGAGTTACAGTAGTCCAGCCTGGAAGTAACAAATGCATGGGCCAGTTTTTCAGCATCACTTTGAGACAGGATGCTCCTGATTTTTGCAATATTGCGCAGGTGAAAGAAGGCAGTTCTAGAGACTTGGTTTATGTGTGATTTAAAGGACATATTCTGATCAAAGATGACTCCAAGGTTCCTCACAGTAGTACTGGAGGCAAGAGCTATGTCATCTAAAGTAACTATATGATTAGACAGCAGATTTCTAAGGTTTTCAGGCCCAAGCACAATGACTTCAGTTTTGTCAGAGTTTAGAAGTAAGAAGTTGCAGGTCATCCAGGCCTTTATGTCTTTAAGACATGCTTGAAGTTTGACCAGCTGATCTGATTCATTTGGCTTCATAGATAAATATAACTGAGTATCATCTGCATAGCAATGGAAATTTATGTTGTGCTTCCTGATTATACATGCTCCCTTTAGGCAATATTAAGTGAAGAGAATTGGACCTAACACAGAGCCCTGTGGAACGCCGTGATTAACTTCAGTTTGTGTGGAACATTTGTCATTAACATGAACAAACTGAAATCTTTCTGATAAATAAGATTTGAACCAACTTAGCGCAGTTCCTTTAATCCCAATAACATGTTCAAGTCTCTGAAGTAAGATGCTGTGATCAATGGTGTCAAAAGCAGCACTGAGATCCAAGAGGACAAGTATGGAAACAAGTCCTTTGTCAGAGGCAAGGAGAAGATCATTGGTGACTTTCACCAATGCGGTTTCTGTACTATGATGGACTCTAAATCCTGACTGAAAATCCTCAAACAAATCATTCTTGTGCAAGTGGTCACATAACTGCTTTGCAACAGCTTTTTCAAGAATTTTGGAAATAAATGGGAGATTGGATATTGGCCTATAATTAGCTAGGACACCTGGGTCAAGAGTAGGCTTTTTGAGTAGAGGTTTAATTACTGCAACCTTAAAAGCCTGTGGAACATAACCTGTTAATAGAGAGAGGTTAATCAGATCTAGTATGGATGTGTTGATTAGGGGAAAGACGTCTTTGAGCAGCCCGGTCGGGATGGGGTCCAGGAGACATGTTGATGATTTAGATGAAGCAATTGTTGAGGTCAACTCAGAGAGATCTATAGGGGAGAAGTAGTCCAAGTATAAATGAGGTCTTACAGATGTTTCTAAAGCCATTGTAGTAGATGGCACATCTGCGAGAGCTGTGGGAGTGGTCCGACCAATTTTTTCTCTAATAGTTGTGATTTTATTTGTAAAGAAGCTCATGAAGTCATTGCTGCTGAGATCTAAGGGAATGTTAAGCTCAACAGCACTGTGGCTCTTTGTCAGCCTGGCTACAGAGCTGAAAAGAAACCTGGGGTTGTTCTTATTTTCCTCAATCAGTGATGAATAAAATGCGGTTCTGGCACTATGAAGGGCTTTCTTATATGTTATTAAACTATCTTTCCAGACTATGAAAAACTCTTCTGACTTAGTGGAGCGCCACCTCCTTTCCATTTTTCGTGATGCCTGCTTTAGGGAGCGGAGCTGCGAGCTGTACCACGGCGCTAACCTCCTCTGTTTCACTACCTTCTTTTTCAGAGGGGCAATGGTATCAAGTGTATTACGCAGGAAGGCTGCAGTACTATCAACAAGATTATCGATTTGTATGGGAGTAAAGTTAAGGTGGCCTCCTTCCACTGTGTTGGCAAATGGCACTGAAGTACTATAGATAAAGATGGAATTATTTCCTTAAACTTGGTAACAGCATTGTCAGATAGACATCTACTGTAGTGGAATTGTTTCCCACATAGAGTATAATCCATTAATGTAAATTCAAAAGTTAGTAGAAAATGGTCAGACAGATCTGTCACCATCTGAATGACAAGGGACGCTATGGTATGAGACGCAGGGGCCCACTGCTGACACAGAGATCTAAAGAAGTCAGACTGGAGTTTGAAAAAACTTAACTGAGGAATCCACAGTCTTTCTGGGAGAATGTGGACAGATGAGACAAAAATAGAGCTTTTGATCGAGCACGTCATTCTTCTGTTTTCAGAAAATGATATGAGGCCTTCAAAGAAAAGAAAATGTCCCTACAGTCAAACACGGTGGAGGTTCTGGGGTTGCTCTGCTGCTTCAGCCACCAGATGTCTTGACTGTGTGTATGGCATTAGGACATCTGAAGACTACCAACGAATTCTGGGGCCTAGTTTCAGAAAGTCGGGTCTCCATCAGAGGTCATGGGTCTTACAGGAGGACAATGACCCAAAGCAGACTTCACAAAGCACCAGAAATGGTTTCAGACAATGAGCTGGAGAGTTCTGAAGTGGCCAGTGGTCCAGGTCTAAATCCCATAAAGCTCCTGTGGAGAGATCTCAGAACAGCAGCTGGGAGAAGGAAGCCTTCAAATCTGAGAGTCCTGGACCAGCTGGCAGAAGAAGAGTGGTCCAAAACTCCAGTAGAGAGGTGGAAGAAACTCACTGATGGTTACAGGAAGTGACTGATTTCAGTTATTTTGTCCAAAGGGTGGGCTACCAGATATTAAGTTGATGGTGTCAATAATCCTGTCCAGTCCATTTTTGGCATTCTGTGTGGAATGGATCAGATTTGGCTTTTCTCTGCTTTCTGTGTTGTTCCCATGCAAACAAAAGAAATAAACATGAGAATACCAAAGAATTTGTGATTACAACAATTTTCTGGGAGAAGTCGTGTGTTATCTGACAGAAATGCAGGGGCACCTGTATTCTTGGCCATGACTGTACCTATACATTGCTATGCCAACCGTTAATTGCAGTAAGAAGAAGCGGACACTGTATTTCCGCCAGACAAATCTTCAGAGATTGATGAATGAAACATTTTCCACTATAAGAAGTATTCAGTATTTCTGGTCTGTAGTACCATTGCCATATACTGTATATCAGCTGTGGGTGTGCATTTGTGTGTGTGTGTACATGTCCTGTTCAAGTCTGCATACACCATGGTAGGCTAGCTGTTTGGTTAAATGCTAACCTCTACAAAGTGTCGCATAACATCACCATAGGCAAAGTGTTGTCATTGCAGTCTATTCACAATACACTACACAGGATGTCCGAGGCATTCTTATGCATTTGTGTTGATTCGGGGTGATTTCCCTCCTTCACAGTGCTCATGCATTGTAATAACCTTGCAGTATTTTACATGATGGTGCTGTTTTCAGATTGTTAATTTTCATGTCTTCATGCATTTTCTAGGCATAATATTTCTAGAAGGTGGCTTATAGAGTGTGTGTGCATGTGTGTCAGTGGGTGTCTTCAGCTGACTTCATATAATTCCATCTGTACTGTTTACATACTCAGTTTGCACATTCATATTTGCGTACTTATTGCTGAGTATTTGCACCCCACGGCTCCCACTTGGCATATATTCTCACTGTATTATATTGTGTTCTTGTTGTGTGGATGCTTTACAGCATCCACACAACAATGTTCTCCTGTTCTTTATTGTGTGGATGCTGTCAAGCACTTAATAAGTCCAGCATACTTTCAGCTATACAGGCCATTGAGGTCTTGATCTGTTCAACTCTTCAAGGACATCCCTGCTTGTACTCAGCTTTTTTATAACATTTATACTTTTTAATATATTCAGCTTTATATTTTGCAATACAAGTCAATGGGAGCTCAAAGTGCTGAGTCAGTGACACAGTCTTGGAGTGCCATCTGGTGGTTCATACGGTGGCGGGCCATCAGGGCCAGCAAGGCCTTCTCTGCTGGCCTAAACACTATTAGAAGCACTGACCTACATTTACAACTGAAATTCTAATATTTGTTCCATGAAATTGTATTAATTTATTCCCAACAGTCTGTTCTCTTCATTTTGTAGTATTTCTCTTGGCTGCACCACTTCCAGTACGTGTATGTGGATGTTAGATTTTTTGTCCAATCAGATTTCAGCCTCTATGTGTTGCCATGTCAATCTAATCTGCCCAGGGCCTTCAGAATCAGAAGTGCTGGCCCATGTAACTTAAACTATGTATATTAGCAATGGGACTGTTTGTTTAATCAATCAGATTTCAAATTCGCCTCACAGGGCCAGCTAGCTGGCCCACAATGATGTCAGCATTTTTCCGTCCTCTGATTGGTTGGTCAGAGCAAAACTAGAAAAGGGCTTACGATGGAACTGAAACGCACTTTCCGGTGGTGGTGCCTTCTTTAGCGCTGAATAAATGAGATTTGCCTTTAAAGAATTGTGCACATACCTCATGGCTCATTCCTCTGATCTTCCTCAGCTAATAAAACAGAATTCTATTACTGTTTCCCCTCTTCAGATGATCTTGTGTTCTGACACTGCTCTCAAACAGAAGGTCATCAGAGCTGTGCCTGGTCAAGGACTTTCATAATCTTTATATCTGCATTACAGCACAATGCACCGCTAGACAAAACCGCAGCCTCTCTCTCTTCTCTGAGTATGTATTTTTATTGCAGCTTCAAGCAGCAGCACTCAGTTAGTAGCTGCTAAGTAATATCTCTTTCTGTAGCCTAGACAAAAAGAGGCTGTAATAAAAGTGTCTGTAAAATGCTTTTTGAAGATAGGCCAAACTGATGGCAATGTGGCCATCTAGTGGTGACACAAGCTGTAGACACGCTATGGGAGAAAGCCAGGAGAAACACTGAAAGGCCTGTTTTAAGAATGAAACTTTAAATTTACCATCTTTTGTCGTAGTAAAGTTTCCCCTCCTCAATGCGGGCCTCGTAACGCTGGGAAGGGTTCTCCATGGGAGTGGTGGGGATATGCTCGGGCGACGAGGGAGACACTAAAGGGGCAAAACCACCTGATTTGAAAAATATTCACTGGATTTCTTGATGAGAGGAGAGGGATATGAAAAGATAATACCATTCTCCTGTGAGTCCATTCAATATAAAGTTACAGCCAGGAGCCATTTAGCTTAGCTTAGCTTAAACACTGGAAACAGGTAACAAAATCAGCCTATCAGCATCTCTTAAAGCTCACTAATTAACATGTTATTTGAGTGTTTGTCTGACCTAATTTAGTCGGTATCACCCTCTAGCCACGACAAAACAAAAAAGCTCAACAAGACAGAGGCTCAAACTGGTTTGAACGCCAAAACGGTACAGATGAGTCTTCAAATAAGTTTTAAAAGTGGACAACGAGGGGGCCTGCCTAATGTAAAGGGGCAATGCATTCCACAGCCTAGGAGCCCCCACAGAGAATGCTCTGTCCGCCCTAGTTCTACACCTAGCCCTCGGTGTCTCCAAGAGCAGCTGAGGCACCGAGAGGGGCTATAGGGATGCAGCAATTCTGTAAGATAAAGGGGAGCCAGGCCATTTAAAGACTTAAAAACAAATAAAAGAATCTTAAAATGAATTCTAAAACACACCGGCAGCCAATGTAGAGAAGCCAAAATAGGTGTGATATGACAAATAAACACTTTGACCTTGAACCTTTGAACACAGTATACAGCTACAGTACATTGGAAGACTCTACAGCATGATGACATTATCCAGGTCAAGGCAAAATTATTTAATCATGATTTTAGTATTTATTCCATCTTTTACCAGTAATAAAATGTCTGTTTAAATGAATAATGTTGATAACGCCCCAGAATGGTTGGAATTGACAGCATATGCAACATGTTATTCACCAAGTAACCACAATGGGTGTATGTACCGTAGTTTCTACCCTATGGCTCCATCAGCCATGTTGTCTCAAGGTAACACGACCCATTACATTATGCCTGAAAACAATTGCACAGTAGTTGTTCTCAGCCATACGTTACCAAATAGGTATATGCATCTGTTTTTACATGTCATAAATGGTTAAGCAGAGTATTATAGATATTTTGTGCCTCTTTATTCTCCAGGTGCATCATGCAACTGATTCACTATTTTACACAAATGAGCCTTTAGGGTTTAGGAAGTATCAACAAAAGGAGCAGACATTGACATTAGGTCGCTGTGTGTGTGTGCCATTTGTATCACTTACATGATGGGGACCAAAGCCTATTAAAACGCTTACATTGTGGGCACTCAGCCTTCCTTGTGGGGACCAGATGCTGGTACATAGGTACCTGACTGCCACCTACTATCAGGTACACTGTAGTTTTAAACAGTGTCCTCTGGTGGTAGTGAACAAAAAATACACCTCCTTTGGTGTTACAGTTGAAAAAAACATGACATGGAATCATACAGTGGGGCAAATAAGTATTTGATACACTGCTGATTTCTCAAGTTTTCCCACTTACAAAAATGGACAGATCTGTAATTTTCATCGTAGGTACACCTCAACTGTGAGAGACAGAATCTACAAAAAAATTCCAGAAAATCACATTGTTAGATTTTTTAAATAATTTATTTCCATTTTATTGCATGAAATACGTATTTGATACAATAGAAAAATAGAACTTAATATTTGGTACTGTTATACCCCAGTTCTATTATTGGACACATCTGAATAACGAAGGAGTCCGTCTTTCTTGATTTTAGTGCTGGTTTATTTAAAAAAAATATATAAATAAAAATTACAGAACACAACCTGGGTGGCTCCCTCCTTCAGACAAGCTGCTGGAGAAGAGAGAAGAAGCTCCCGGAACCACAGAGCCTAATACATTTATAAGTTTTGGGCTAACCCCCTTACACAGATGAAGTTCGTCCAGCAGACTCCATCTTTTATCTAGAGCTCCACAGGCTTGGAGCAGCTGCGTGTTACCTAGTCATAACAAAATGAGGTAGCTCGATGTGTGTGGATGTTGTTATGTGGTGCGTAACTAAAACAATCATTCAGACATAACTCTACCACAAGATTAATACAAGAAAACAATCGGTGTCATGGCTTACTGCTAACCTTGAAACAGAGCAGACTAGAGCAGACTTTGAATCTTACTAAACT
>NW_018128186.1:567104-569300 GCF_001952655.1 Monopterus albus | reverse complement strand
CTCTTCCTGCGGGGTGTGTGATGCATCACGAGCTGAGGGCCCTTCGCCTCCCACCCTCTGGGTCAGAGACATCGGGTCGTCAGCGCTCCCACCTCCTCCTTCTGTGGGGTGTGTGATGCATCACCAGCTGAGGGCCCTTCGCCTCCCACCCTCCGGGTCAGAGACGTTGGATGTATGTATGTATGTACACAGTATACTGCCATCACTACAATATACATGTTTTGCATACTTCTTTATTTTGCATACAGTTTTATTCACAGGCTTTCTGCAAAATGCCACACACTTCAAATTCATGCCAACTGATATTGTTGCATCCAGTAGATGTCCTCCTAGAGCAAATTAAGCTTCAAGAAGCTTTGCGCTGGAGTGAACCAATTGGATGAAAGGCTTCAATGCTTCATGAAGCTTCATCTGCCCATCACTATTAAAGTCTAATAATTATCTGACTGATTTATTAATTTCTAACAGTATAAGAGTAGCACACGAGAGCCTTTCTAATCCCCACTCCAGTCTATACGGTAGCGGTAACGCACCTAAAGTTGTTTGTCAACCGCGATTAAACAGCAGAAGAAGAAGAATAATAAGAAGAAGAATAATAATAAGAAGAAGAAGACGACTACTTCCGGGTTAAATCTAAGCTGAGTACAGTGCACCATAGTTTCTGTTTTTATATCGACAAGAGAACGCCTGTGATTAAAGAGAATCTGATTCTGACGGCATCAAAGAGGCAACATGGCGACCACCATCAGCACCCAGCGAGGACAGGTATATAGTGGGCTCCGTGTTTATTACGTTTATTGTAGGAATCACAGGCAGCTTGGCGGACCTAACTGGACTGTAATTTACCAGTATGGTTAACACACTTCGGCCATTAAACAGCAACATACAGCTGCACAGCAGTCCCGTGACGTCGACTCTTATCAGCTGCCATTAGCGAGGAAACAAATCTAAAGTCTAATTTACATCGAAAGCGTTTTATACGCGCGTCTCACGTCCGTATCAAACTGCGGTCAAGCCATCCGCCCCAGTGTTTTGCAGGTTGTCTATATACTACACGTTATGGTAAAGCTAGGTAAGAACTACATTCAGAATAACAGCGAACTCGATGGACGTGATTTCACTTTGATTCACTCGCTAGCGTTTCTGTCAGTAGTAAATAAAAGATTAAAAAAATACATTAACTAAATAAATATTTAAAAACACAGCTGTCTTGATGTTAGATTAATATTTAAAAGCCCATGGCTGCTCATTTTGCTAATTTCCAGCCATTTAATGTTTAATCTTGGCTACCTGTAGATTAGTTTTGCACCCATAATAACCCTAAATAGTCTGTTATTATTTCAGAATTATAAAACCAGAGAGCCTCTTCCTAAAAATGAGAGGACAGTTGCTGCCGGTGTTGTGTAGAAAGTGGACAGCACAATGAACCGTCACTTCATTAATTTGAATTTCTCTTCCCTAGATAGGTAAACAACGGTATATGATAAAAAGAGTTGTGTAACACTCTAAACAAAGTGGGTAATTGAGAAACCCCATGTTTTAACTGGCATAATGCAGACATAGTAAGTTCTACAACCTTACAACAATTGTCTGTAACGTTACAGAGACAAGGTATTAACAAGGTTTTTTTTTTTTTTTAAACTTACCTTTAAGTCCCACCAACTATTGGAAACATCACTCCTTTTCAAGTAGCTCCAAGGTCGGTAAATCCAACCGGTGGTCACTGCATCTTACCCCATCATGGGTTTTTACGCAGTCAAAACAAACAGGTACTGTGGTCCATGGGAATCCAGCATTGCAATCCAGCTTCACAGGCTGCTTGGTGGTAGGTTAGGCCTAGTGAGGTAAAACAGCGAGTCCCTGTACAGGAACATATCTGTGCAGATTCTCAGTCATCCAGGTCATAGTAAACCGCAACCAAAATAACTTTGGAAATTAAAGGCTTTATTCTATTATAAAGCCACGTCTGGTTCTTTCAAACCAGGAACTCAGAGGGACAACTCAGACCACTTGGATATATAAAAATATAACCCTGCTGGTTTATTCAAAGGGTCACAGGCAAGAATTAACATTACACGTCCAGGCATCTTCCACCCCCAGAGCTGCTCGTAGGCAGCCCGGAAGAAGCAAGACCCCGAACCTAGAAACCTATACAATATTAATCCTTCTGGGCTAGCCCCATCCTAGACAGGCAAC
>NW_018128186.1:557884-563294 GCF_001952655.1 Monopterus albus | reverse complement strand
TAAAAAGGATCTTTCACAACCACAATATCCCAGTTAACTGTAAACCAGGGAACACCCTGCGGCAGAGACTGGTCCACCCGAAGGACAAAACACCCAGACATAAACAGAGTGATGTGGTGTATGCAATTAAGTGTAGTCAGGAGTGCAACGACTTGTACATTGGTGAAACGAAGCAGCCGCTTCACAAACGCATGGCTCAACACAGGAGGGCCAACTCCAGTGGACCAGAGTCAGCAGTGCACCTCCACCAGAAGGAGAAAGGACACTCTTTTGAGGACAGTGAAGTCCAGATCCTCGCCAGAGAACATCGCTGGTTTGAGAGAGGTGTTAAGGAAGCTATTTTCGTAAAAATAGAACACCCCTCACTAAATAGGGGTGGTGGACTAAGACACAACTTGTCTTCCATCTACAACCCGGTTTTGAGATCTCTGCCCAAACATGCCCACCAGGACAATAGGCGTCGGTTGACAGGGGAGGATCCAAAGACAGGTAACGACTCTCACTGATACTGGGCTGGGCTGTAACGACTCAGTCGTTAATGGACATTGTTGGCCTTCTAAAGACTGAAACCACACCGAGGGGGATAAATATCTCCGACTCAACACCAGTCAGTCAGAACTGATGAAGCCTCTTGGATGAGAGGTGAAACGTCTTCAATCTAGAATTCCAAGTCCAGTTGATTTCCAAAGTTATTTTGGTTGCGGCCTGTACAGGAACATTCCCGGACATACAGTAACCTCAGGCCCTGTATTTTTCTCCACATCCTCTGGTCACAGTACAGCAGCAGGAGGTAAAATATATCCACAAAACTGGGCACAGTAAAAACCCCCAGCTTTTAAAATGGCACCAGTGGATGTCAGGCAAGTTTGCATGAACATGCAACTACCTGGATATGATGACCATTTAAGGAGATCCTTAACTATCACATAAGACTTAATTTTGTTAGAAAAAAAGTCTCACGAGCGAGAGTTTATGAGACTATAAACTGAGTTGCTTCTGCATAGAAATACTAGAACATACTTCAATTTTTTAGCTTTATGTCACATCTGTTGTTGTTCTACTTTCGGCTGTTGCCGTCAGAGGTCACCAGAGCGAATCACTTCTTTCCACATTGATGATTCGCATGTTATATTTGGCAAGTTTTTACACTGGATGCCCTTCTGACACAACCCTTCCTATTTACCCGGGCTTGGGACCGGCACAGAAGTCACTGGCTTGCAACCCCTGTGGCTAGCGGTGCCGTGACCGGGAACTGTAACATTGTAGATAAGCCAGAAAACAAGGAAAAGCGCCATGGGCTCTTTAAGAGGAAACTTTCTGTTTTCACAGGACAATTTCACATCTCAATGATAGCAGGCTCCTTCAGAGTGTGACTCAGGAAATATCAGGGCATTCTAATGTGTACTTTTGAAATTAAAGTTCTTCTAAAATGTCATATGGATGCTATATTATTTCTAAATTGAGACTGCGATTAAACTCAATCAAACTTTGTTTTCACAGGACCATTTCACATCTGAATGATAACAGTCTCACTGTGAGACTCAAAATATCAGGACATTTTAATGTAGAATTTCAAAATGAAAGCCGCCTAACATGCCATATGAACGCTCTATTAATTCTATGTTCAGATTGATATACAAATGAAACTTTCTGTTTTCACAGGATCATATAACATTAGTGGACCACCTAAGAGTATAACTCAGAAAATATCAGGAGATATTGATGTGATTGATTTTATGTGTTACAGCACAATCACAATGGTAGCTTTATCATGAAGTGACTTGACGACCTGCTACATCTGTGGAATTACAAACTGTAGGCGCTGATCAGTAAAACAGTTTCCTCCAGCCACACTTGTTCAGGAGGTGAATTAGCCGCTTGATGTGTTTCACTACCATCTTACATTCACTAACCTTCTGTCTCTGGCGTTGGCGCTTCTTGGAAGAAACAGGCTTATAAATCATATTCATCTACTATCCAGAGAATTGCACACAAAAACTGGTGGGACACACTAGGAAAATGCAGCAATGTGCCATATGAAATGCTGTGGATGTAACATTAACGTTCCTTTCAGTCAGATATCTTTTGCTATCGACCATCTCTAAATGTTTGCTGCAGAGAGCTCACAGTTTTAATGTTATCCAGTGATTTAGCATCACCTCTCAAGCTGAACCTAGTGAAGAGGATTTTACTGCAAATGTGAGGCCAGCTTCTGCAGAACAGAGCGACACTGAATAAAAACACCGTTTTCTACAAACATCACGATAGACAAGACTAACGTGTAAACATGGCAATTGTACACACCCAGGATGAAGAAGATGTAGTATAAAGTAAATAATAAAAATGACAAAAACTAGACTAAAATGTATTTAGTTTTTATTGACTAAAACTAACAAAATTTCAAAACTAAAATTTGACTAAAACTACTATGCATTTTCATCAATAGACTAAAACAAAATCAAATTCAGGTGTCAAAATTAACACTGCTGTATAGGCAAAATGTTTGGTAAGGTCATTTAAAGCCATTTGTGGCTAATGCAAATTCTTTTCTTTTGCTGTGTTAAAAAACAGAAATGGTGCCACCAAATCTAGCACCGGTCCTACCTTCTGAGAGACATGGTGGCACCAGTGCTACCAATATGAAATGTTGGGCGCGACTGGTTCAGTGGGTAGAGCAGTCGTCTCCCAACCAGAGGGTTGGAGGTTCGAATCACGGTGCCTGCAGTCCGTATGTCGACGTGTCCTTGGGCAAGACACTGAACCCCTCCAAGTTGCCCCCGATGGTTAAAGCCATTGGTGTGAGCTGGCGCCGCAGATGGCTGCCTGGGTTCTATACCGGAAACAAATTCATTGTGTGTAACATACTTGGCCAAATAAAGGTGATTAGATTAGATGTTAGTCTGGAGCCCGGCATATATTTGTGACTTAGATAAAAAGCAGGTAAAATTTTGACCAAGTAATGCAGAAAAGTAATTCTAAAGGACTGACCCTTTTTTTTGCTACTGTAATTACTATAAAATCATGGCCAAAAATATTGGCACCCCTGCATTTCTGTCAGATAACACACCACTTCACCCAGAAAATTGTTGCAATCACAAATTCTTTGGTGTTCTCATGTTCATTTCTTTTGTGTGCATTGGAACAAGACAAAAACAGAGAAAAAAGCCAAATACATGTGATCCATTCCACGCAGAACTCCAAGAATGGACTGGACAAAATTACTGACACCTTTTCAAACTCATCAGAAACAGTTGTATTTCCAGCCTGTGATGCTCCTTTAATTTGTAATGAAACTCACCTGTAGCAACCAACAGGTGCTGGCAACATAGAAATCACACTTGGAACCAGTTAAAATGGAGAAAAGTTGACTCAACCTTTGTGTGGTGTGGACCACACTGAGCATGGAGAAAAGAAAGAAGAGCAAAGAATTGTCTGAGGATTTGAGAACCACAATAGTGGAAAAGCCTGGACAGTCTCAGGGTTCCAAGTCCATCTCCAGAGAGCTGTGTGATTGCAGCGATTTTCTGGGAGAAGTGGGGTGTTATCTGACAGAAATGCAGGGGTACCAATATTTTTGAACATGACTTCTATTGACAGTTAAGGTATTAAACACATTTGTAAATAAAGTAAATAGTTTATCAAATGCTGTTCTAAAATCAGTCTGTTAAAGTGATGGCTTTCTGTCATTCAGGCATTGTTCAGTTTCATGTTTATATTCATCACTGCTTCATTCTGACATACCTACAACTGTGAATGTGTGCGTTACATACAGTACACAAGATTTGCCAAATGCACAAGATTGTTGGCGTGCTTATCTGTTAATGCGACTCTACGCAGTTCAGAACTGTGCTGTATAGAAAGTGATATGCAAATGTCACTAGGTCCAACCTATTGCCATCACAACTTTTACAGCGATGAGGGTGCTTATTCAGACATGAAGTCGACATGTTGAAACTGTCAGTTATATTGTGTCAGTCAGGTGTGTTAATTTCATTTTAAACTAGAATTACTGCTTTGCGCTTCTGTGCCTCCTCCAACCAGTCAAATTCATGGGAACGGGACATACATGAGGTCAATGACCTTGACCTTTAACCGCCAAAATCTAATCCCGTTCATAAGAATAGGACGGATGGACAGACAGACAACCTGAAAACATATTGCCTCTGGCTGTGGCTATCGCCTGAGCAAAGGAATAAAAACGTGTATTGTTTTACTGGCGTGTGCTTTCTCTTTGCATTATCAGTCTGAATCTGTTGCATGTTTACATGTATCCAGGTGTACATTGGGGAGCTTCCCCAGAGCTTCTTGAGGATCGCTCCAACCCAGCAGCAGCACCAGGTCCAGCTAGATGCCCAGGCAGCCAGGCAGTTGCAGTATGGAGGCTCAATAGGCACTGTAGGACGGCTCAGCATTACTGTGGTCCAGGTAAATATAGATCAGTTTTGCTGTTAAAAACTAGGTATCATTTGAATATTTCTTCTAATAACATGTAGAAGCATTTTATGAATGACAGAATCTTACATTTGTAGATTAAATTAGTTTTCACTCCGGATCACTGCCAGATAACCTCCGCCCACTGTTCTACTGCATCCTGCTCTTCCTATCCTGAGTTTTGACGTTACCCTCAGTCCTTTCCCTGTGCTATGGTCATTAGTCTGTACTCAGTCCCTGATACCCTGTTTTTATGGGACAACTAAAATGGTACATGCTCAAATTAAAGACAGGGTGATCAGTTTGAAGTTGGAAATTGAAGGGGTAATGTTGAATGTAGTCAGTAGTTATGCTCCACAAGTAGGCTGTGAGTTAGAAGAGAAGGAGAGATTCTGGAATGAGTTAGATGAGGTGATGGAGAGTATTCCCAGAGGGGAGAGAGTGGTGATTGGAGCAGACTTCAATGGGCACGTTGGTGAGGGGAACAAAGGTGATGAGGAGGTGATGGGCAGGTTTGGTGTTAAGGGAAGGAACCTAGAAGGACAGATTGTGGTGGACTTTGCTAAGAGGATGGAAATGGCTGTAGTTAACACCTATTTCCGGAAGAGAGAGGAACATAGAGTTACATATAAGAGTGGAGGCAGGAGTACCCAGGTAGACTACATTCTATGTAGACGAGGCAATCTGAGAGAGATTAGTGACTGCAAAGTGGTGGTAGAAGAAAGTGTAGCCAGACAGCATCGGATGGGATGGTGGTGTGTAGGATGACTCTGGTGTTGTTGGGCTGTCTTGGCTGACACACCTCTGCAACGTCGCATGGCGGTCGGGGACAGTGCCTCTGGACTGGCAGACCGGGGTTGTGGTCCCTCTTTTTAAGAAGGGGGACCGGAGGGTGTGTTCCAACTATAGGGGATCACACTCCTCAGCTTCCCCAGGAAAGTCTATGCCAGGGTACTGGAGAAGAGAATTCGACCGATAG
>NW_018128186.1:541134-554298 GCF_001952655.1 Monopterus albus | reverse complement strand
AAAAACACCGTCCCCACTGTCAAATATGGAGGTGGAAACATTATGCTTTGGGGGTGTTTTTCTGCCAAGGGGACAGGACAATTGCACCGCATCAAAGGGAGGATGGATGGGGCCGTGTACCGTCAAATCTTGGGTGAGAACCTCCTTCCCTCAGTCAGGGCATTGAAAATGGGTCGTGGTTGGGTATTCCAGCATGACAATGATCCAAAACACACGGCCAAGGCAACAAAGGATTGGCTCAAGAAGAAGCATATTAAGGTCATGGAGTGGCCTAGTCAGTCTCCAGACCTTAATCCCATAGAAAATCTGTGGAGGGAGCTGAAGGTTCGAGTTGCCAAACATCAGCCACGAAACATTAATGACTTGGAGAAGATCTGCAAAGAGGAGTGGGTCAAAATCCCCCCTGAGATGTGTGCAAACCTTGTGGCCAACTACAAGAAACGTCTGACCTCTATGATTGCCAACAAAGGTTTTGCCACCAAGTACTAAAGCACGTTTTGCAAAGGGACCAAATACTTATTTCATTCAGGAAAATGCAAATTACTTTATAACTTTTTTGTAATGCATTTTCTGGATTTTTTTTGTTATTGTTGGGTCTCTCACTGTTCAAATAAACCTACCATTGAAATTGTAGACTGATCATTTCTTTGTTAGTGGGCAAACTTACAAAATCAGCTGGGGTTCAAATAATTTTTTCCCTGACTGTATATGCCATTTGTACTATCCGACTCAAATGCACTTACTCCATTGCATAACTGTATTCTAGATATTAAGAAATGGCCTTATCTGCCGAAAAGGGACATGGTTTAACTTGTTGTTCTATACTATTTTATTTTGCTGAAACTTTTTATTGCTAGGATTTTATAAACCTGTTTTTGGATTGATATTTATAGTATTTTTTTAGATGATACATATGTTCCACTGTGCAGCACTTTATGCTCTTCGGAGTTGTAAAGAGGTATATAAATAAAGTTTATTATTATTATTATTAATGTAACATAAGGAGAGATAGTCCAGAGAGCAGTTTGCATGTGGCAGTCTTCTGCTGGCTCTTGATGCCTAGAATTAAAGTCTGATGTTTTAATTATTTTTATTGCTAGGATTTTATAAACCTGTTTTTGGATTGATATTTATAGTATTTTTTTAGATGATACATATGTTCCACTGTGCAGCACTTTATGCTCTTCGGAGTTGTAAAGAGGTATATAAATAAAGTTTATTATTATTATTATTAATGTAACATAAGGAGAGATAGTCCAGAGAGCAGTTTGCATGTGGCAGTCTTCTGCTGGCTCTTGATGCCTAGAATTAAAGTCTGATGTTTTAATTATGAATAAAACATCACTTCCAAAATGTCTGCTTTGGCCTTGTGTTTACTTAATCTGTTCATTAAATTTGAATATGCAGCGCACATAGGCCACATCAATAATTAAAACAGTTTGAAAGTCCCCATGGCATGCTCATTTTGCTCCTTTCCAGCCATTTAACAGCTACTGCTTCCAGTGTTGCATTGAAAGTGAACAGCACAATGAACTGCAACGGCATTAATTAATTTGAATTCCTCATCCATAGATATGTACCGATGAAAAGAGATGTGTAACACTCTAAACAAAGCGGGTAATTGAGAAACCCCATATTTTAACTACAGACATAACTTCTCCAGCCTTACAACAGTTAATGTTACAGAAACAAGGCATTAACGGACATGCAACGTGTTTTTTGTTTGTTTGTTTGTTTTTTAACTTATCAAATAGCTCCAAGGTCGGTAAATCCAACCAGTGGTCACTGCATCTCCCCCCACAGGACCACATACTGTCCCAAAGTTGTGAAATTAATTCCTACAGCGCCAACAGTAACATCATGGGTTGTTAATCTGCTTGTAAACCAGCAACACATCACATACACACTGGCCTCAAGCAGTCAAAACAAACAGGTACTGTGCTATGGGGGAATCCAGCATTGATGAGCTGATCATTCACTGCTTGCGGGGGCTTCACAGGCCGGCTGTTTGTCGGTTAGACTTGGTCAGGTAAAATGGCGAGTCCCAGTACAGGGAACATTCCTGGACATGCACTAGCCTCAGGCCCTGTATTTTTTTTCCTACATTCTCTGGTCACAGTGCAGCAGCAGGAGGGAAAATATATCCACAAACTGGGCGTAGTAAACATCCCATTTCATTTCATGGGCATCAGCATGCTCTCCTAACTATTATTCTAACTATTGTTATACCCAGTTGCCGTCCCTGGTAGGCTAGTGGTTGAGGCGCAGCGCTCTCACCGCTGCGGCCCGAGTTCAAGTCAGGGTTGCGTCAGGAAGGGCATCTGGCGTAAAACACGTGCCAAATGTCAACATACAAGTTGTCAGTGTGACAATTTGCTGTGGCGACCTCTAAATGGGAAAAGCCAAAAGTGACTTTCATTGAAAATATACATAAATAACCAGGCAATATAGCATTTTGCCAATATGGTGGGGACACTGGTGGAAGGCAAGCTCACATGAACGCGCAATTGCCTGGCTTTTATGACCATTCAAGGAAATCCATAAGCTATCACGTAATACTTTATTTTGTTAGAAATAAAGTCTTGTGTGAGTTTGTGAGACTTGTATAAACAGAGTTGTTTCTGCATAGAAGTACTAGAACATGTGGTACACCTCATTTTTTGAGATTTAGGTCACATCTAGGATGATAATTCACCATTGTAACATTGTAGATAAGTCAGAAAACAAGGAAAAGTGCCATTGGCCCTTTAAGACAAAAGATCACTGTACTTAATAAATTGTTAACCAATTTTTGATTGTCAGTGTTACTTAAAGAATCCGCTTATCTGCTATAAATTCTGTGAGCATTGCCTAGCAACCGAGTTTGACAGATGTGGGATTTTTTTTTTTTTATTCTCTCCCACATGCCAGCTAAATTGTGGCATTGGCTAACTGGAATGTGTCACTTAAGTTGCCCCCATCGGTGTGAGTTGGCACCGCAGGTGGCTGCCTTGGTTCTGTACCAGAAACAAATTCCCTGTGTTTGTAACATACTTGTTGTTGTTAAGTTATTATCCTTAACTTAAGCCACCTTTTTTTATGCTATATAGGCCAAGCTGGCTAAAAACTATGGTATGACCCGGATGGACCCATACTGTAGAATCCGACTGGGCTATGCAGTCTATGAGACACCAACTGCTCACAACGGAGCCAAGAACCCGCGATGGAACAAGGTTATCCAGTGCACTGTGCCTCCTGGAGTGGACTCCTTCTATCTGGAGATTTTTGATGAGGTAAGGAGATGGAGGTGCCTTCAGAGGCGATCCAAATGTAGATGATCTGAACTGCTAAATAAACTCAGTTTGCAGCTTTTATATACACCTAGGTAAATCTAATGCTACCTAATACAATCGTTCTGTTATATGAACGCAATAATGTTCTGTTTTTCAGAGGTGTTAATTCAGCTGTTTTATCATTTTTGCTGAGCCCAGAAGTCATCTGCCTGTTTTACTGTTCTCAAAGAAGTCACATTGCACTTTAGAAATAATGTGTTCAGCTTTTTGGGTTGATAAGTTGTATTGGTGAAGGAGTTTGATTGGGAGGTAAGTCCAGCTGCATTAACACTATCAGATTTGTCAGTTGTTTGAGGTATTTGTTTCTTTCTTTTCTTACTGTTACAAGTATGAAATACTTAATTTGACCTCTGTAAGTTTGCCTAATGCGTCCTACACAGTTAAAGGCGACACCTCTAAAAGTTTGATTGATTCTATTAAAAAGGGTCAACAAATTTAAATTTTGATATATTGTCCCATTTGTCATCTATACCGCTTATTCCTTAATAGGGTCACAGGGGGCTGGAGCCAATCCTAGCTGATATTGGGTGAGAGGCGGGGTCCACCATGCACCGGTCGCCAGTCTATCACAGGGATGACATATAAACAACCAACCACACACAGTCTCGCTTGCTCCTATGGGCAATTTATGGTTCTACTCCGAGCCCCTTTTGGATATCCAAATTCCTCACCCTATCTCTAAGGCTAAGTCTGGCCACCCTACTAAGAAAACTCATTTCAGCCGCTTGTATTCGCAATCTTATCTTTTTGGTCACTACTCACAGCTCATGACCATAGGTGAGGGTTGGAGCATAGCTCCTTTTTCACTATGACGGTCTGGTACAACATCTGCATTACTGCGGATGCTGCCCCTATCCGCCTGTCAATCTCACACTCTATTTTACTCTCACTCATGAACAAGACCCCAAGATAATTAAACTTCTTTACTTGGTGCAGCAACTCACTCCCAACCCAGAGGGAGCAGTTCACTGTTTTCCGGCAGAGCACCATAGCCTCAGACTATCTGAGAGACCTGGAGCAGGTGGCAAAAGGAGAGTGATCCAAAATTCCAGTAGAGAGGTGGAAGAAACTCACTGATGGTTACAGGAAGTGAGTGATTTCAATTTTGTCCAAAGTGTGGGCTGCCAAAGATTAAGTTGAGGGCGTCAGTAGATCTGTCCAGTCCATGTTTGGAGTTCTCTGTGGAATGGATCAGATTTGGTTTCTTCCTGCTATCTGTGTTGTTCCAATGCACACAAAAGGAATAAACATGAGAATAGCAAAGAATATGTGATTGCAACAATTTTCTGGGAGAAGTGGTGTGTTATCTGACAAAAATGCAGGGGTGCCAAAGCATAATACAATTAGCTTTATCACAGTAATATTTGAACATATGACGTTAGCTACCACACTGCCGTTACCCTAGGTTTTATAGCTTTTTGACATTGTTGACTAACATTCACCTTAACTGTGAAGTTTGTCAGTTATCCTTTATAACACAGGATCAGCCTGTTTATAAATAAAATGCTCTCTGCCATATTCAGTCAATACAGGGTCTGATTTGACTGTTTCTGACTCAGTCTACATGAACAGTAAAGGTAAGAAAATGCTGTGGCTGAAAAACTCAGAAAAGAAGTGAAAAAAAAAAAGGTTCCGGGTTCGGGTCCCACCTGGGACCTTTCTGTGTGGAGTTTGCATGTTCTCCCCGTGCTTGCGTGGGTTCTCTCCGGGTACTCCGGCTTCCTCCCACAGTCCAAAGACATGCAGCTTAGGTTGATTGGTGTCTCTAAATTGCCCATAGGAGTGCATGTGCGTGTGTCTGGTTGTTCGTCTATGTGTTAGCCCTGCGATGGATTGGCAACCTGTACAGGGTGTACCCCGCCTTCGCCCAATTGCCAGCCAGGATTGGCTCCGGTCCCCCCATGACCCCGTTCAGGGACTAAGCGGTAGAAAATGAATGAATGAAGGAGAATGAATGAATGAATGAATGAATAGCTGTGCATCTAACAGGGAGATACTGTGGTCAAGCCAGCCCCCACAGTGTACAAAACACACAGGGGATCCTAGAGAAACACTTTGGGAAAAGGTACAGTCCAAAACTTTGACAAATAATAGACAAAGAGGGAATTACTGGCTACACGTGCATGTATATGTACAGTAGAGATGTCCTGATCCGGTAAAGCTACAAAATTTGTCCCATGTCTCCGTTTGCCATAAAAGGCAGTCTGAGAAGGTTTTAACCATTTCTGCCCAAAATAAGCTCTAAAATTGCCTGATCAGTATAGACCAAGTGCTTGATGAAGATGACTGTATAGTATCTCAAGACAGCATGATGTGAAGCCACATCAGCCACAGTGCTGTACTGGATGTACACCGTATCTGTGAAAAGCTGCATGTAAGCTGAGTGCCACATACAAACATTATACAGAAATGTACCATGCTGCAGCACAACAGAGTGTGACACTTTGAATGGCTATCATTGTATGGTAATCTAATCTATATTTTCTGCTCTGTATTTTTTTTATCTTTCTGCTGATGTACCAACCAGAGAGCATTTTCCATGGACGACAGAATAGCATGGACTCATGTGACCATCCCTGAAGGCCTAAGGGAAGGCAGTGTGGTGGACGAGTGGTTCAGCCTCAGTGGCAGGCAGGGTGATGACAAGGAGGGCATGATCAACCTGGTGATGTCTTTTTCTGTAAGTACAAGTCAAACATCTACACCCATCAAACAGGATGTGCGAGTTTTAGACACTTTACACATTTTGATTAGTATCCATTACACAATACCATCAGCGAGGTGTCTTATTAGTCCCAAATCCATTCTCCAGCATGACAACCAGTGTGTGAATGTTGTTGTGCTTTTTGGGTTTTCTCTCAGTAATGGGTAGGTGGGGGTTCTGTGTTTTTTAGGTTGTGTGCTCCATCTGCATACAATATTTACTAGTGATGCACCATTTTTGGCTCCGATACTGATTCGATTCCTTTAATATTAAGTATTTGCTGGTACCGAATCCAATACTTATATTTACCTGCAGTAATTGTTTGAATCAGGGTTGCATCAGGAAGGGCATCCGGCATAAAACATGTGCCAAATGTCAACATGCGAGTCGTCAGTGTGACAATTTGCTGTGGCGACCCCTAAACGGGAAAAGCCGAAAGTGACTTTCTTTCAATTGTTCGTTAAGTATTTGACATATTGAAATAGAAACTAATCTGGCACATTTTATTTTTCAGGAGATTCTTAATACAAATACTGGATAAGGTCCAAAATATTACGTTTATTATCTTAAATTATTGATATAAATAAAAGAATAACTGGGAGGTGGACACCCTCAGAACTACAGATTCATTACAAGGCAGATATCCTTACTACTTAGTGTCCATATGTGAGCACACAGTTTGTCTAACCAGTCTAGTTTAGATAGGCTGTCCCTGTTTAACAATTAAATATTGTTGTATTAATAAAAGGCAGCAACGGTTTTTTGTAATTTTTTTTGGTCAAAAAAGCCATATTATTTTGACCATGACTTGAATTATAAAATCAATAAAATACTTTTTATGAGCCTCTGTATAGGTACAGTGCCTGCCACTACCATCGGCTCCTGCAGGATAAAAGGCTTTCCAGATACCACAGGTATGCTAATATAAAAATAATTGCCACCAGTACCATTCTTTATTTAAACAAAGAATACATTTAAACTGAATACATTGTTATTAATCCCCATCCAGCGGTAGGTGTATTAGACTTCGGCACGTCTGCCCCCTCATTCTCTAACGCTGTAAAAAAAATTTGGTAGTAATATTTGATGCGAATTTCAACTTTGATAGACAGATTAAGTCAGTGGTAAAAACTAGCTTCTACCAGTTAAGATTGCTAGCTAAGGTAAAGCCATTCCTGTCTCGTACTGACTTAGAGAAAGCCATCCATGCCTTTGTGACCTCCCGGCTTGACTATTGTAATGCCCTCTATGCCGGTTTGTCCCAGTCATCTTTGTCTAGGCTTCAACTGGTCCAAAACATGGCCGCCCGTTTGCTTACAAACACTCATCGGCATGCCCACATTGCCCCAGTTTTGTTGTCTCTCCATTGGCTGCCCGAAAAATGGAGAGTGGAGTTCAAGATCTTGCTCTATGTTTTTAAAGCCATACACGGCCTTGCCCCTTTGTACTTATCGGACCTCCTGTCCAGATATGTCCCTCGCAGAACTCTACGGTCGTCAGGTCACCTCGCCCTCGTTGTTCCTCCTGCACACTATAAGAAATGGGGAGGTCGCACTTTTGCCGTGTATGGCCCTAGATTGTGGAACTCCTTACCCTTAGATATACGCTCTATAACTGAGCCAGTAGCCTTCAAGTCAGCTCTAAAAACGTATCTTTTCAAACAAGCTTTTAATGTTTAGCTTGTTTATTGGTCTTGTATGACCATTATCTTTGAGTCCCTTTTTGTGATAATAGGCCGGGTAGAAAGTGTGCTATATGAGTGATTTTTAAGAAATCTTCAATGAAGAAATACAGTATATGACAGGAAAAATAGTCTTTTATTTGATTGAAAGTCACATAAGGCAAAACAATGCAGATGCATTTTGAAATGTTTTAACTAATCATCTTTTAGTGAATGTCACTTCAGTTGTGC
Organism: Monopterus albus; assembly: GCF_001952655.1. NCBI lineage: Eukaryota > Metazoa > Chordata > Actinopteri > Synbranchiformes > Synbranchidae > Monopterus > Monopterus albus. Next base: position 546,350 of record NW_018128186.1, on the reverse strand, counting down.
TTTCTGAGTATGAATTATCATATGCAGTAAAACACAACAATATACACTGTAAAAGGTTTTGCCACAAACCCGACTCACTGGCTTCTTTCCTGTAGGATTTCAGTCCCTAGAAATATGCTTGAACTATGCATGAGCTTCTAACTCATAATTGAAGCTGTGTGTGACCTTCTATACTATTTTCACCCTCACTGTATAGCACCAGACAGTGACATCATCCGGTAAAGGTGGTGTGTTGACCAATCACATACGGGGGATGAGTGGGGCCTGGGTGCCCATGGGAAAAAGACTCTCTTGTTTACCTTGTTATTATCATGCGCATTCATTGTAATTCATTGTTGAATTTGGGCCACAGTTAACACACCATAACAACAAGCCATGCATTTTTGTTAGTACTGATGTTAAACTGTTTTTATTTACTTCTGCAGACAGTGCTAAAGTAGAGTAGGCTACGTTAGCTACATAGCTAACCAAAATACAACAGAAACTCATGGGCTGGAAACATGAATGAAGCCACTCATGTTGACTCATCACAAGGTGGCCATATCACTCCCACTTCAACCCCTCACCCCCCGATCAACGCAGCCCCATGCATTAAAACACAGCAGGGAGTTGCCTTTTTGCCAGACTAATGTGAATGTATCGTCACACTCCATCATACCGGCCTGTCATGTACAGTGCCTTGCGAAAGTATTCGGCCCCCTTGAACTTTGCGACCTTTTGCCACATTTCAGGCTTTAAACATAAAGATATAAAACTGTAATTTTTTGTGAAGAATCAACAACAAGTGGGACACAATCATGAAGTGGAACGAAATTTATTGGATATTTCAAACTTTTTTAACAAATAAAAAACTGAAAAATTGGGCGTGCAAAATTATTCAGCCTCTTTACTTTCAGTGCAGCAAACTCTCTCCAGAAGTTCAGTGAGGATCTCTGAATGATCCAATGTTGACCTAAATGACTAATGATGATAAATAGAATCCACCTGTGTGTAATCAAGTCTCCGTATAAATGCACCTGCACTGCGATAGTCTCAGAGGTCCGTTTAAAGCGCAGGGAGCATCATGAAGAACAAGGAACACACCAGGCAGGTCCGAGATATTGTTGTGGAGAAGTTTAAAGGCGGAACTGGATACAAAAAAATTTCCAAGCTTTAAACATCCCAAGGAGCACCGGGCAAGCGATAATATTGAAATGGAAGGAGTATCAGACCACTGCAAATATACCAAGACCTGGCCGTCCCTCTAAACCTTCAGCTCATACAAGGAGAAGACTGATCAGAGAGGCAGCCAAGAGGCCCATGATCACGCTGGATGAACTGCAGAGATCTACAGCTGAGGTGGGAGACTCTGTCCATAGGACAACAATCAGTCGTATACTGCACAAATCTGGCCTTTATGGAAGAGTGGCAAGAAGAAAGCCATTTCTTAAAGATATCCATAAAAAGTGTCGTTTAAAGTTTGCCACAAGCCACCTGGGAGACACACCAAACATGTGGAAGAAGGTGCTCTGGTCAGATGAAACCAAAATCGAACTTTTTGGCAACAATGCAAAACGTTATGTTTGGCGTAAAAGCAACACAGCTCATCACCTTGAACACACCATCCCCACTGTCAAACATGGTGGTGGCAGCATCATGGTTTGGGGCTGCTTTTCTTCAGCAGGGACAGGGAAGATGGTTAAAATTGATGGGAAGATGGATGGAGCCAAATACAGGACCATTCTGGATGGAAACCTGATGGAGTCTGCAAAAGACCTGAGACTGGGATGGAGATTTGTCTTCCAACAAGACAATGATCCAAAACATAAAGCAAAATCTACAATGGAATGGTTCACAAATAAACATATCCAGGTGTTAGAATGGCCAAGTCAAAGTCCAGACCTGAATCCAATTGAGAATCTGTGGAAAGAACTGAAAACTGCTGTTCACAAACGCTCTCTATCCAACCTCACTGAGCTCGAGCTGTTTTGCAAGGCGGAATGGGCAAAAATTTCAGTCTCTTGATGTGCAAAACTGATAGAGACATACCCCAAGTGACTTACAGCTGTAATCGCAGCAAAAGGTGGCGCTACAAAGTATTAACTTAAGGGGGCTGAATAATTTTGCACGGCCAATTTTTCAGTTTTTTATTTGTTAGAAAAGTTTGAAATATCCAATAAATTTTGTTCCACTTCATGATTGTGTCCCACTTGTTGTTGATTCTTCACAAAAAATTACAGTTTTATATCTTTATGTTTGAAGCCTGAAATGTGGCAAAAGGTCGCAAAGTTCAAGGGGGCCGAATACTTTCGCAAGGCACTGTAATGATATCTCAAGACAGCTTTTGCTTCAAAGACCACATTTTAATCTCGTCACACCCCTACTAAGGATTGTTTCTATATTCTTCTTTGCCCTAATTATATCAATGCACCTATCAATGTAAACATCCTACATCCTTCTCCATCCTCTTTCTTTTGCAGTATGTTTACATGGTACTGGCTATTGATTGTTCTATAAGAAATGTGCTGCAAATAATCTGAAAGGGACATTACCAGCCCAGTGTCATCATTTTATAGAAGGAAGAGGTCAAATTTTCATACTTATTTAACCCTTGTTCCTTTTATACGCAGTCATGATACCCAGACCTTTTACCTGTTAAGCTGCTAATTTTGAAATCTTCAAGAGTAGTGTTGATGGAATATTCTATAAACCTTTTAGTCTTATTTAGTCTCTGTCCCAACATTGTTTTGAGTGTGATGCGGGCATCAAACTCTAAATTTAGTTATATTTATAAAGTGCAGTTCTGTTGGTCAGTGAAAACATTGAAAACCTTTTCTTTGTACTTTTGTTAAATAAATGTTCAAGCAAATTAAAAAAGTCATAGATTTTGGTTTTTAATGCACTTTTCTGGAAATTGGGTTTATATTAGGAGTTGGATATTATCTCGTGAAGTCCAAGCAGTGAAGCTGTTAATCTTGTCCCTGTATCTGTCTTCATCTCAGTCCTTACCAGCGGGGATGATGACTCAGCCTGTTGTCCTAATGCCCTCTGTGTATCAGCAAGGAGTAGGATATGTGCCCATTGCAGGTCAGACACGCACACATATACACACATATTTACACACATGCACACATGCATGTTTGTTTTTATTCCTTGTGAGGACTTTACATGGACTTTCATTCTCTGTAGACTTGCCCTATAAGTAACCTTAACCATAACCACTATGTGCCTAACCATAACACCTATCCTTAAACCAAGTTGTCAGTCTACAATTCAGCAATTTACATGGTGGGAACCAGCATCAGGTCCCCATAAGAAGTGTGTGTGTGTGCGTGCGCGCGTGTGCGTGTGCGTGTGTGCGTGTGTGTGTGACCTGGTTTTGGTCCTCACAGTATGATTAAGACCAGGTGCGCACACACACACCAGTACACATCCTGTTCTTCTGTTCACCACCCATCTGGTAGTAACTGCTAATTACTAAGTTGTCTTCTCTCACTCTGAAGTAGCTTTTGTCAGGTTTGAGAAAATAACCCTTATGGTGTCATAGTGATATCATCAGAGAGAGATATACAGTTCAGCACCTGTCAAACTGACGTGTGAACTTGGAGATTTATGGCCCATGATGCCATCACTTTTCACACTTTGCTTCCACCCTCTCCACCCCGCCAACCACCCTCTTTTCCAAAGGTTTATTGTTTTGTTACATCTGCCTTCCTTTTCACACTTAGATGTTACTTTCACTTTGACAGAAAGTTTTTGACCTGTGATTTACAATGGGGGAAATCACATGACCGCTGTGTTTAATCTAACCCCCACAAGGGGGTTAGAAGCACGAGAAGTGAAGACAGGAGAGGACTGTTTAAAATCAACAGAAAGATTACTGAGAGTCTGATCACAGGAAAGTCTTTACAGCACCGGATTCAGAGAGACAGAGCTCCTGCAGGAAAACTGCTAAAAATAAATGTGTTTAAAAAGTAACCCCCTGAATCATGTTTTACAATGCATTTTATCTTCTTGGGCTGCTCCGCCCTCGACAGAGGTACAACATTCAACAGCTTTTTGATCCCATTGTCCATTTGGTGTGAACTGGAGCTCCCCCTTGTTAGAATGTGGTAAAGTCTAGGTATGTGTGTGTGTGTCTCTCAGGTGGCAGCTTGGTTTTAATCAAGCGCACAGAACAATGGGTCATCTGGGTTGCCGGCCCCCTGTGTGTGTGATGCTAATATGTATGCTAGACTGGCCAAGTGGTCATCTCAGGTTGTGAGCCCCCCTGTGTTTGTAAGACACCCCCTGGTGAGGGAGAACTTGGGATATGCTATTTTAGTCTAGGTGTGGGTGTGAAATGGGCTAGCAGTGCTTTGTTAAAATGTAAATAGGCCATCTGGTTGCCTGGGGAATGCAGACATTCAGAAGTTACAGAAAGTAGGCAGATTCTACCTCATTACAATTGTAAGGTATATAAGCAAGGAAAATAAATGTGTTAAAAAGTAACCAAAGCTCAGTAGTTCTGGACAATCATCAATACAGCTGTAATATGTATAAACAGGGAAAATAAAGTTATTGTTGGACCCCTGTTCTTTTCACCACGTTAACTCTGAGAGACGAAGCAGTCCGAGTAACTTCAAAACAGTGCTGATTTATTCAATGATCGCAGGTAAAATTAACATTACACGCTCAGGAGTCTTTGCACCTCCAACATGCACACAGGCAGCCGGAAGATGAAAAAGCCCCGAACCACAACAGTGTGACGCCAAACTGTGACGTCTGAAAGATATTACCCAGTTCTTTCAACCAGGAACTCTGAGAGACGAAGCGGACCACTTGGATATATAAAAAATATAACCGTGCTGGTTTATTCAAAGGATCACAGGCAAAATTAACATCTTCCACCTCCAGTACTGCGTGCAGGCAGCCCGGAAGATGAAAAAGCCCCGAACCTAATAGCCTATACAATTTAATCACTTGGTTGGGCTAGCCCCATCCTACACAGGCAACGTCAAACCGTGACGTCACCTGATATGCCAGCTTGGCAGCTGACCAGAGCAGTAGTCAAAACATGGAGAAAATTAAAGTGTGTGGCTGTTGATTAGTGGTGTGTATCTAAAAACATACAGGACATTCAGGGACATGTCCGAACAGTAAGCCTCGGAAGATATTATGATTAAGATTACGGCTGAACATATCATGCTACTAACAATATTCATCCTGCCTGCAGACTCTTCAATCTAGTGACCTTG
>NW_018128186.1:504220-528738 GCF_001952655.1 Monopterus albus | reverse complement strand
GTTTGTAAATTCTTTTCCCTTGTGAAAGCTTGAATCATGGCAAAAAGGAAAAAGAGGAACAAGTGATTGCCCCAATCAGCCACCACCCGCCCAGAGCCAGCTGAGGATCAGTGACGTGAGACCTTTGACTTTTATTCAGATCAAGAGCCTAACTCAACCATGATGATTTTAATCAGTATGATCATTTTAGATTTGTTTAGAATTAGTAGTTAATTTATTTAGATAGGAAGCCGATTATTGATGATTTTAAGGTTTATATTTTATTGCTTGTTGCTTTGCTGTCGCTCTGTTAAGCTTCTATATAAAATTCCTGAAAAGGTTTAATACTCTCTGTGGTTATTGAGTCAAGTTCGATGTTATTGACAGTCCTATGATTTTGGTGAGTTAACACTTTTAAGTGGTAAGGTTTAAGACACACATTTCTCAGTGTTTGGTTACCCAATTCCCAGTGAGTGTGATTACTCAAGTCTGAGTGAGTGTGTGAGGTTGCATAAGAGTTCACAGGGTTGACAGAAGGCCCAGATTGAACTGCTAAAATGATTTTTAGACAGGTACATCAGAAAAGAGTTTACAATTCATAGTATTAGTAGTATGCCAACCTTCTGAACAGTGTCTCAGAAAGTCAAAACAGGCAGTGGCAACCCAGCGGTGTTAACAAGCTGCCTGGCTGCGGATACCTCATGGTGACAACACAAGCAGCACTTTTCTGATTGGGGTTGTTGCTTGGGTGTTATGCCGTACAAGCTGGCTGGCTGTCCGAAGGGAGGTGGTGTTTAGAAAGTTATATTAGAACAGGATTTTATCTAAAACACCCAGTTATTTACTTGTTACACAATATACACTATTCTTTAAATATCCTATCCTTAATAAAATCTTATGTCAACTAAATACTGTGCAAAATAGATATGGTCTTAAGTGTCCAGTGACACAGCTTTCATTGGTTATTTCAGACTAAATTTAACACTTCCTCAAAGAGCCAGAGTACCTTGGCTTATAAAAGTTTCTCAGTACGGCAACATCTGAGGGTTAAGGGGGTAGCTGCCACAATAAACTGCAGGTTGCTATTATTTGGGAGGTTTGGGGTCTTAGCCTGGATTAATAGCATGAAACAGGGAGGTCTGCAGGGTTCTTGGTAGTCAGTGAATATCTCCGTCATACAACCTCAAGCAGTGTTTGGAGCTTTAATATGTTTCAAATATGTCGCCTTAGTGTGAGAGGTAAGCTTTATTCCTATTGTCCAGGGGTTAGCATATCATGGCCTTCAAACAATGCATTGATTAGCGGTCAATGGAAACCAAAATAATGTCATTTTATTCTGAAAGAAATTATACAATGTACATTAGTAAAGGTTTTCAGCTTGAATAATTTGTTCATCAACTCTGTGTGATTTAGCCTCCCCTAATTTAAATGTAGTTTCATGTATGCTCATCAGGAAGCATTCCACATTTTTATGAACAAATTTATTAAATGTAATGATGTTTCTCAGCTTGCTATAGAGAGTGGGGGAAGGTGGAACCAGTAAAAAGTTGGCAACAGAAAATAACTTATGGATTTGAGTGGTTTAAACACCTGTCTTTGGAGACTACCTTCTCTAAACGTGCCAGAGGATAAACAATAGACTGGAACCTTAAAAATACGACACGCCTCTCATGTTGTAAAAAACCCGTCTTGTGGTGGATAGAACAATGTTACCACTGATCCAGGTGCATCGGTACCGAGTGAGAGAGTTTCCTCTGCACTATGGTACATTGTTACTGCCCTGTCACTGGTCATGTTCCCCAGAATGTGAACAAACTCAGCATCTTGCAGAGGAACATGAAAATAGAGCAAACAGTGCACAGCGTGCATTGGGATTATGCTACACGGTATGTTTATGTTCCTTATGCTCTTGGCAAGGATTTTAAGGAAGGCATTTAACTCTTTCTGCCAAATAAATAAAAAGCAAATTGAAATCGGCCCCCTCTCCACTTTGCCAAGAACATGTCAAACCGAACCGAAAACCATGACCCTAACACTGTGATATGAACCGAGCCATGAATTTTATGAACCATTCCACACCGATGTTTTTTCATACTTTGTTCTAAATCTGTGTCTGTTACATTAAAGCTGCCTCTTACAGTGGTGTGTGTCCTGTGCCACTAGGAGTCCCAGCAGTATACAACCAAGGCATGGTCCCCATGGCAGTGCCAGCAGCCATGCCAGGTGTTGGGAGCCAGGGGCCGGTGTGCAGCGAGGAGGACCTGAAGGCTCTGCAGGACATGTTCCCCAACCTGGATAAGGAGGTGGTTCGCACTGTGCTGGATGCACAGCAGGGCAACAAGGATGCTGCCATCAACTCTCTGCTGCAGGTGGCCGAGGAGCTCTAACTGCAGAATACAAGCTCAGTGGACATGCTATATACAAATAAACATGCAAGCATATTTATATTCCTACCCTTTGTATACATGCGCACGCATGCACATTGTCTTTTTATAGTTGTGAGAACACTCGGTAAGATGATGCATTTCCTAGCACTTTACCCATACCTGAACCATCACAGACAAATGCCCGACCTTTACCTAATCTAAACCTCATCCTAACCTTGATACTAATGCCAACTGCTGACCCTCAGACAGGTCTTTGAAGTTGAGGACTGGCCAGACTGTCCTCACAATGATGAGTCTAAGTACAACCATAGAAAGAAATGTACGTGCATGCATGTGCGCACACACACACACACACACACACCTACAGCCCTTCAACAGTGTGGCTGATAGCTTACCCATTTCTGGGCTCCACCAGCTGGTGATGTCAGGTGTCTCCCCCTTTATTGACAACTTTTTGCCTAACGGTACACGAAGCCTTTGACTCTCTGCTAATGAGAGCTCTCTGTCACAACTGGCACTGTATGTATTTAGAAAATTCTTTTAAGTCAGGACAGATCATAAAGTTGTGTATCATGGTAGAGACTCAAACTAAACATTGGATTGATAGTAGTGTTACTTGATGGGTATTGTCAATCATTCCAGCCCAAATCATTGTGTTTCTTGATGGTTTCAGTGTTACAATTTTTCACTGTATCCATGGTAGCACCATCTGTATTCCCCCAGTGTTTGATTTGTTCTGTTTGAGCTGTAAATATTCATGCTCAGAGTCCATCTTCTGTCTATGTCGATGGTGTTACGACTTTGTCTAAAGCCTCTTTGTAGAAGCCTGCAGTGAACTACTTCTGTTTCACATGTACGCTGGTGGATTCTAAATCTTATAAACTACTGTGGGTATATTAAATGTGTAAATAAATTTCTTTGTTGTAACCCATTATTTGTCAGTGAAGTAAGGATGTGGAGACTTGATGTTTAAAATGATATCCTGTAGAGTCACACAACGTTTTGATAAAGATGCAGTGTGAATGAAAATGTCACTTTCTTGATAAAATCAAGATGTTGCCTACAAAGAATTTCAGTCTACTTTAATGAGCTAAATATCCAATAGGTGTTTTTAGAATTATTATTATTATTATTTTTTTTTTAAACCTAAGATGACAGTGACCTGAATGCCCGGTACAGAACTCATAGCCGTCTGTACTGGATGACTTCTGACACCATCCACAGTGTTTATATGTGATGTAGTTTGTATAGCTTTCTATTGACACTTGTAATTTACAAGATTTTGTTGTTGATGTGCTGTCTGCCATAGGTTTTGTTTAAAATTAGTTGTCTCCTAGTGGCTTTTCACTGATTCCAGTGATATCACTACTTTGATTCATTTTATTTTGTGCCATGGGATTATTTTCAGTTCATTGCCAAAATGATCTGTAGGTCTTAGCACTTTAGAAGATATTAGATTTGTTGGCGCTAAACAGTGAAATTGTGTATGTTCATATTTGCTAATGAGCTTTTGAACATATGGTGTTGTGTGACCCATGGTGCCATCAACTAGACAACAAGAGCTTCCAGACACCATTATTAGCTAAACCTTAAAATGGCAGTCATCAAAACATTTGTGAAACAAGCAAACTGCATTACCATTTGCTTAGAATACACAGTGTAGTTAAGTTTTGGGTTCTTTGTTAATATTCATTGTTTCCAAGTGATGAATAAGAACAGTAATGCAAGTGGTCATGTTGCAGAAATATAATTTTAATAATAGTCACCAGAAATCCCAAGATGAAGCGAGTTTACATCACAGTAACATGTTGTGACAATGAAAAGGAGCACAATTTGGGTTTTAGAAAATAAACCCAGAGAAAAATAAGACTGAGGTTAAGTCTTGCTTAGTGTTTTTTAAGGTTACAGTCCGGTGTAGAACGGTGAGCGGCTGGTCATCGTTTTGCGTTGTCCTATGGTTTGGATGTTGTCCATGCAGTACACTCTACTTTGTTGCAGCTGCATGTCTCCACTACGATGATGGAGTGCATGAGCTTGGAGCCATCAGCGCAGATCAGCTCTACCTGCCGGTCACTGGTGGTGGCCTCTTTGCAACACTCACACTGGGGCATCATCTTGTTAGTTGCTGCAGAATACCTCCATGCACACACAAACAGCAGTTCTGATTCTCTGCACTGATTAAAATAGCTCATGTGACTCGGGGGGGACAAGCCAGTTTGAAGATCCTATGTAGTTTATATTGGTGCTTATTACTAAGAGCATAGAATGGCACCATTCCCATATCTGTAAGACAGTTATCAGTATGCAGTATTGGTTGAATATTCCAATGTTTTGAGCCCCCCAACAGCCCCTGCATTTGGTGTCAGGCTGTGTACTGGGCCTTCTGACAGGCAACACCAGTACTGAATATTCTGTATTAAACTGGGTGCAGTGCCTCATGACTGTAGCAGGCTGCATGCAGTGATGTAGTTTTTCACACAGATTGAGAAAAGTCACTCTCTAAAAACATCAAATTATGGTGACAAACTACATGAACTTCGGAAGTGGTGCTAAATTGACTTACATGGATGAGCTTCCACAGTGCCCAGCACAGGATGTAAGTTTGACTGGCTGTGCGCTCTTACAGCCGTTCACCTCGATGACTGACTGCTCACTCTGGAGTTCACAGACACTCTGTATCTTACCTGGGACACACAGCAACATTTTAGGCTCTAAAGAAAACACATCATGCACAGCTTTGTCCTCTTTTTTTTATCTACCCCTTCTGATTTAGTAGCTATTATTTAACTGCTATAGCTCCACTAACTTACAGGTTTTGCAGCATCCATTAGCATCAGTTGTTATAGTGCCCTGAAGGAGGAACACACACACCATGTTATGTGTTAGACATGTATCAGTGAGGTAGTGGAGAGGGGTAGAGGTATTATACTGTATGTAGAGTATCATAAACTCACAGGTACACAGTCCGAGGGGTTAAAGGGAGGACACGTGGTCCTGGTCTCTTTGGTAGAAAGCTGTCCATTGATAATCTCGCAGCTATACTCCAGACAGTTGTCATTAGTGGGTACAAAAGTGCTGTTGACCTGTGGCAACAGGAAGGGCAGAAGCTGTCAGTTTTCAACAGATTTTTTAATCCTTTTTGGCTTATACGCAAACACAATTTGGCCTAAATGCCACTATCTATTTGGAACAGACAAGGAGTAACAACAAATGTAATGGAGATTTAAATAGGTTCTGTATGGTGGCCTTAGAACTCAAAGTACCGCAGCTTCAGAAAACATGCAAATACACAGAAAAACACACAAAAAGAAACTAAGAAAACATCTTCCCTAACATGAGAACACAGGCGTGCATCATTCAGAAAAATTCTGCAGTCGGAAAGCATAACCAAATGCAAAAACCGAAAATACAACCAAATACTGAAAACACAACTAACTACAGGAACACAAGTAGAACAAAAAACACATTGTTTGTGGGGATGCTAAATGTGAACATGGCTGGCACATCCTTGTTGCTATGGTGAATGGCGAAGTTACTGAAGTTTTCTCTTCATCAATGGTGTTGAAAATGAGCTAATATGTTTTGTGTGTGTGTGTGTGTGTGTGTGTGTGTGTGTGTCTTTAAACACTCTTATTGTGTGATTCAGCTATTGTAGATACCCGCTGTTAACCATGCAGTGTTTGTGAATTTGGTTGTATTTTGGTTGCAACTCATTTCAATAGGTTTTCTGTAAGTGCTGCCTAGTTCTGTATTTAGTTGTTTTCTCACTTTGCAGCATTTTTCCTATATGCTGTGGCACGTGTAGTCAAATTTGTAAAGATGTTTTTTTCCCTTTTAAGTTTGCTCTGAAATAAGGTTGGTCTTATTTTAGCTTTAAATTAAATAGATTTTCATCTTTTTCCACTAACATGTATCTAAATAGTTGATTGTTAAAAAGAACACAGCTGCTACAACTAAGATCTTGGCAAAAATGTGAGGTAACACAGCTGAAGTACTGACCTCAATGATATGTGTTGTACTGTCAGGTGTGGTGACAACACAGCTCTTCTGAACACAGGTTCCGCAGCACTTGTCAGGATCAGTCTGATATTCATAACCCTGAAGACAGAAGGAGAGAGTGGGAGAGAAAAGAAAAAAGTCATTCTTTTGGGTCCATGCAAAACTGGTCCATGCCCAGGCTGGACTACTGTAACTCTTTACTATCAGGATGTCCCAATAATTCCCTAAAAAGCCTCCAGTTAATCCAAAATTCTGCAGCCAGAGTACTGACAGGAACTAGCAAGAGAGATCATATCATAGCTGCTAATATATAATATCTAATATAGCTGCTGGTCATTCTGTTTGTTCCACTTGTACAATCTAATGTAAGTGGTAATTAATTAGTTGTGTATTATGAGGTCATAGATTGTGGTGCTGTTGTGTTAGACTGCATCATACCGAGATGTACTTCTCATCTTTTGTCCATCACATTTGCACTCCTGTGTCTGGTAATGTGCACTCCAGTACAACAACTATAACTACTACATATATTAGCTTGCACGAGGGAAGCAAATAAAGTAAGTGGCCACTGAGTGTGACTGTAACCCTCCAGGTCTGTTCCCGTGGGAGTGATGCTTGGGTGTAAGAATAGTGAGTGTGCATGTGTGTGTTGCTGTGTCTTGGCATAACCTGTGAAAGAACTTACATCGGTGCAGTTTTTGTTGCAGACAACAGGTTTGCAGTCAATGATGTTCAACTTGGTGTTGGGATCCATTTGGGGGCCACAGGAACAGTCCTGGCAGGGCCCAGGTTTAAAGGGCTCGTTTGATGTTGGTTCCGGTGTTGTTGCTTCTGATTTTGATGGTGCGGCTGTTGTTCCTGGTTCCTCTAATGGTGATTCCGGTGGTGTATGTGATGTTAGTATCGTGGCTCCAGGCTATAAAATACACATTGATCAATACTCTCTCAAACATCAATTCAGGAAACTTTCACACAGGTATGTCAGTTAATTTGTCCTGAAGTGATGGGAAAAAGATCAGTTGTTGCCTTTTAGTTTGTGTGTGTTTCACATTAAAGCAACAACCAAGAGAAGCCATATGAAGTGACAGATCACAGCTAAACCACATTTTACTGAATCAGTTGTTTAGACCAAGGCTAGAGTTTACAGTAAATGAGAACTGTTGCACCAACACAAACTAACAAAACCGAACTTTGAAGCAGTGTTAACTTTGACACCTTAATTTCATTTTGTTTTTCTTTTAGTCTTTTGACAAAAATGCATATTAGCTTTAGTCAAATTTTAGTCTTCTGATTTTTTGTTAGTCTAGTTTCTGTTAATAAAAACAAAGTAATTTTATCCTGCATTTTTAATATTTGTTGTATATTTTCTTTATCTTTGTTGTGTGCAGTTGCCATGGGTGTTGTTCCTGTCTAGCGTGACATTTGGGGAAAACTGTGTTTATTTCTTCACACAGTGTTGCTCTGCTCTGCCAATGTAGGATCCGCTCTTATTTGTATGAAAATCCTCTGCACTGGGTTGAGAAGTGAAGCCAAATCATCGGGTAACATTAAAACACTGCAGCGAACCTTCGGAAAATATTTATGGTTGACTGCTACATTAATCCTGGAACTGACTCATGAACTATCCATTGCATTTAGTCCTGCGTCCGCAGCGTTTCATGGTAAATTATGATTTCATATGGTGCGCTGCTGCATGTTCCCAGTTTGTCCAAGCTGTTTGTGTATCTGTGTGCTATTCTCTGGATTGTACAGGAATTTTGTTTATAAAACAGTTTTTTCTACTGCTAACCGCAGGTGACAGAGACAGAACTTTACTGAATGTAAGACGGTTTCTTCTCAACAATACAGAAACACACTGAGCACCTAATTCAGCTCCTGAACAACAAGAGAGATTTTGGCTGGTGGAGGAAGCAGGTTTACTGATCAGGAGCTCCAGTTTGTGGTTCCATAGATGCAGCAGGTTAAGTTACATCATGTCCATTCCTCTGTCTTCAACATTATCATTTACTTTTTATTTGCTGATGATAAATGGAAAACATTTGCTCATAGTTGTCATTATCAAATGTTACTTTTTAGTTTAGTTTTAGTCTCATCAATAGGTTGTAAGCAAATATATTTCATTATAGTTTTTGCTGACAAATGAACACTGGAACGTTCTAACACTAATATACTTTGACCAAGTTGCACTACCTACTGCAGTGCAGAGTAACTGTGGTGTGAAGAATGTCAAACAAATAGAGCCAGATCCACGTCCATCCAATTGTTTGTGGTATGAATGTAAAACATAACAACATGGCTTTGATATAGAAAGTACAATGATTTCAGAAAGTATTCAGACCTCTTTACTTGTTGCACTTTATTGTGTTGATCGCGGGCAGCTATTAAGTTATAACTGTTAATTGTAACCAAGGAAACATAGATGCACATTTCTCAGCGAGATCAGGAAGTGAAAAGGGGTTCAAACCTCGAGATGTGTTTTGCCTGTGTGCTAACCAATATATTTAGGATGTATTTGAAAGCAACGGTCATACCTGACCTATTTCTGCCTGCCCAGTGAATGAATGATCCATATGGCTTCACACTTACAACTGTATGTAAATAAGAAAGGGAGCAAGTATCCCCCTTCCCCTTTGATGTGCTTTAACAAGCAGTGGAGTTCACGTGAGCTCAGCCTAGCTTTTGTGAGGAGTGGACATCTAAGGTATTATCTCAGTGGGAATGAAGACATTCTCACCATGAGTCAAACCAGTAGAAGACATCACTCACTATGTTGTTTGAAAGCTCAGTGTCAGAGCTTTGTTGAATGTTAATAGTTCCTGTATGCTCAGACCTGCAGTGGGGCTCCAGTACTGTCACGGTGATACCTGCTCTGCCTTTCAGTCTCCCATATTTAGCCCCACAGTACACCAATGAAGTAATGCATTATGACCACTAACAGATGAAATGAATAATGCTAATTATCTAGTAACCACAGCACATGGTAAACAGTATATTCAGTCATAGTTTGTTGGCGGCAGCAGAAAGGGCAGATGTGCAATGGTCTTATACTTGTACAATGTCTAGTGCATTGCAGCACAGTCCAAGCACTTTCACACTATTTGGCCATTCACACTCCCAAGAACTCACACATTCATACACTGGTGTCATCACCGGGAGCAACTGGGGGTTCAGTGTCTTGCTCAGGGACACGTTGACATACGGACTGGACAAACCACTAACCTTCCAGTTACCTGCTCTACCTCCTGAGCCACAGACTTCAGCAACTCAGACAAGGGCCAAATAGTTGTGCCCAGATGACTGTGTTGGAGAATTTCAGAAGCACTAACCTTTATGGGGTGTTTAGCGCCTAATGACAGTGGTGCAAAGAGGGACAAACTGTTAACTAGCAACAGGGTATTGGAGAATTTGCTGGAACCAACACGATCTGTGGAGGCTCTACCTCTCAACTTACCTCGTTGGATTTGTTATCACTGCTGTCTGCACAGGCATTACGTTTCCTAGAATAATGGTCATTCATTTTATTCTAGTAGTAAGGTACCTTCTACATGCTCCGCCTCTCTGTGTCTATATTTGGATCCTAATTAGTGTTGTACCTGAAGCTTGACAGATTGTTGTCTCAGGTTTGAACTGTGTGCTTACCTGGTACTCAGCCATATTATAGACGCACACACCTTTAGGAACTGTGGAGGAGAAAGTAAACACCAGTATATTTCATTGTTGTTTCTAATTTATTTAGGTTCTTTAACAACAAACCTCATTTAAGCTTACTGTACTTTAAATGTACACCAGAATATAGTGCTATGTTGATAGACTAGAGTCACATACCGCACTCGTAGGACTGGCAGCAAGTGCCACTGGTAGCGCTGAGCCCAAAGCCCAGCGGGCAGGTGATAGGTGGGGGGCACAGGTTTACATTGCATTCTGTTGGAGACAAAAGTATGTGAATGTACAGATTTGCTTAATTTAACTTTTACTGCAATAACAACAGTTTTGGAGGGAGAGACAGCCACGCTCCCCATGTAGTTCACAAATCTTTGCTAATTTATACAGTGACAGCACAGTTTAAATGTACTTGTACTATGTACATCAACAGGGAATGACTTTCTCCTAATACTGTGGTGTACTGTATGTCACAGTTGAACTGACGACACTGAGGGGTGCTTGAGTGCAAACAGCTGCTAATTCAGTTGGTGACAGTAATGATTCAGTATAGCCAGTTCAGTGTTAAAGATTTGTCAGGGAACAGTTACCCTAGCTTAGCACAAAGACAGGAAGCAGGGGAAATCTGTCCAAAGTTAAACAGTACATCTATCATACACCTAAAGCTCGCTAATGAACGCCCTGTATTAATCTAACACGCTATATTAATCCATGCAGAAAGAGAAAATAGCTATATTTCCCAAGACGCTGAGCAATTTACTAGAACCTGGCTCAGATGATGACACCTCCAGATTGAGTCTGGCATTCAGCGCGTGTGCTCTTTAATCTACATTAACCTGTGGTTAACATATAATATATTCTCAAGTAATATATGCAGATGTTAATATCAGGTGGAGACTGAGTATAAGAATAAAAATTCTAAACCAATCCCATGATAAAAATCCTTTGGGATCCTTCATCAGAGGCAGATTTTATTGTCAATGACATCTAGATCTGTGACACTACAACTGACCACATGCAGGTGTTGAGCAGCAGCCGTCTGTGTTGTTGACCAGCTGCTGGCCAGGCAAGCTGCAGTCAGGACTCTCTACCGATGGGCACTGAATAGGCTCACATTGGATGCTCATGGAATCCTTGTCACACACACAGGTGTTGCATTCACTTGTCCATGTGTCACCAGGCTGGTAAAGAGAAAGGAACCCATTTAGACACACAGCTCATGCTTTACTAGTGTACATAAATGTATGTTTTTGGTATAGTTCTCACCTCTTTGGGTTGTCCATCAGGTCCAACACAATCTGAAATTCAAATAAAAACAAGATCCTCCTATTGTAAATTTCTTGGTGTGACAGACAGTATGAGAAATATTCACTGACCCAGTCAAGACAAGTTTTCTGTAGGATGTCCTCTTACCGCAGGACGTAACACATGTGTCATAGACTGTGTTAAATAAGGTGGTGCCAGAAGGACAGAAGCAGCCCTCCTTAGTGGAGTTTGTAGATGTCTTGTTACTTGTCTGGAACTTCTCGTTGTATCTGACATCAGAAATGGATTTGCTGGTTATTACAGTGGTGGGAGGACTTGAAATGTTTTGAAAGACTATCATTGAATAAAGCTCTGAGAGTGGAAATGTTGCTAATCATGAAGAATTTTTCAGTTACACCCAAACAGATAATTAATCTATCTTACGAATATATTTCCAATCTCACACACTAACAGGGACCAAAACAACCTACAATACAAGATTCAAAATTCGATGATTCCATAACAACCTAATTGTGAGCATATGAATCATGTAAACAGTGTGTGCATGTTGAATTACATAAAAAAACTCAACAAACAAACAAAAACATCATACTACTGACATGTACTTTACCTGCTATTGCATGTAGGCTCTACACTGGGTCCACAAGCCATGAACACTTTGTTGCTTGGACACTGGCGTTCTGTGACATGGAGACATGTTTATATGCACATTTTTCATAACTCATTGCAACAAGTGTAACAGCTGTACACTACTGACTATCTATCTTACCACACTGCCCATCGGTAGAGGTCCTCCAGTCTATACAAATTCCTGCGTTAGAGCACTGAGTAGCATAGGCCTCCAGGCTGGAGCAGGTGTTATTGAGGCCATTACAAATGTCAGAAGAACAGGATGTCACAAATGGTCCAGGGGGTATGACTTCATGGCACGGAGCAAATACACTAGAGGGGACATTCAAGGAACACAAAAGGTTATTTTTAACCAGCATTTTCAACTGAATTATATGTTTTTCCATGTTTTTTAATTAATTAATTTACTTTTTGTTGAAAATACATGAGACATTGTTTTCAGGAGAATGAGGTTGTTGAATATTTTTGTGGTTGCCCTCACCCAGAGGTTAGGAGATCACAGATGGCGGGTCTGCAAATGGGCGCCGTTGTTGAGTGTGGTGTTTGTGGGGTGGTCCTGGGTGCTGTAGTGGTTGGCTGGGTTGTAGGGGTTATACAGGGTGTACCTGGGACCTGCCACTGGCCTGCGGTGTCTGGGCAGTCTCCGGCCTGGCCATTGGGTGGACGGCAGTCGTTTTTCTGAGAGTTGTCACAGGTCCCTGAAAAAGAAGCATGATGGTCTTCATGTAAAAACTGGCTATACCAACAGTACTATGTATGATTCATTTCAAAGAATTTCTGGCATTTACCAGTTCTCATATTAAAACTTTTCCCTTAAAAATTCATGATTGGGTAGATCTGTCATGCCAGTTATGTACAGTTATGCAGTCTGTTTTTCTTCACAGGTGAAAACCCAAGGTGTAGGACTTAGAAATAATAAGACTTCAAAATTATACTGGCCTAATCTGAATGAATCGATTTGCTTTTTATTGTTTTTATTGGCATATTTCAACAGTTCACTTCTGGAACATTCTTTCCAGCAGCTGTCTCAAGGTCTTTTTTCTCTTTAATAGTATTTTTGTAGCTGAAACTTGCCCACACATGGAGCCAAACAGATATCCATATGTGGAAATGTAACAGAGTCAGCTATGTTAAGAAAAAAAATCAAATAATTTTAGCATAAGAAATTATTCCTCTGCACTGGGTTGAGAAGTGAAGCCAAATCATCGGGTAACATTAAAACACTGCAGCGAACCTTCGGAAAATATTTATGGTTGACTGCTACATTAATCCTGGAACTGACTCATGAACTATCCATTGCATTTAGTCCTGCGTCCGCAGCGTTTCATGGTAAATTATGATTTCATATGGTGCGCTGCTGCATGTTCCCAGTTTGTCCAAGCTGTTTGTGTATCTGTGTGCTATTCTCTGGATTGTACAGGAATTTTGTTTATAAAACAGTTTTTTCTACTGCTAACCGCAGGTGACAGAGACAGAACTTTACTGAATGTAAGACGGTTTCTTCTCAACAATACAGAAACACACTGAGCACCTAATTCAGCTCCTGAACAACAAGAGAGATTTTGGCTGGTGGAGGAAGCAGGTTTACTGATCAGGAGCTCCAGTTTGTGGTTCCATAGATGCAGCAGGTTAAGTTACATCATGTCCATTCCTCTGTCTTCAACATTATCATTTACTTTTTATTTGCTGATGATAAATGGAAAACATTTGCTCATAGTTGTCATTATCAAATGTTACTTTTTAGTTTAGTTTTAGTCTCATCAATAGGTTGTAAGCAAATATATTTCATTATAGTTTTTGCTGACAAATGAACACTGGAACGTTCTAACACTAATATACTTTGACCAAGTTGCACTACCTACTGCAGTGCAGAGTAACTGTGGTGTGAAGAATGTCAAACAAATAGAGCCAGATCCACGTCCATCCAATTGTTTGTGGTATGAATGTAAAACATAACAACATGGCTTTGATATAGAAAGTACAATGATTTCAGAAAGTATTCAGACCTCTTTACTTGTTGCACTTTATTGTGTTGATCGCGGGCAGCTATTAAGTTATAACTGTTAATTGTAACCAAGGAAACATAGATGCACATTTCTCAGCGAGATCAGGAAGTGAAAAGGGGTTCAAACCTCGAGATGTGTTTTGCCTGTGTGCTAACCAATATATTTAGGATGTATTTGAAAGCAACGGTCATACCTGACCTATTTCTGCCTGCCCAGTGAATGAATGATCCATATGGCTTCACACTTACAACTGTATGTAAATAAGAAAGGGAGCAAGTATCCCCCTTCCCCTTTGATGTGCTTTAACAAGCAGTGGAGTTCACGTGAGCTCAGCCTAGCTTTTGTGAGGAGTGGACATCTAAGGTATTATCTCAGTGGGAATGAAGACATTCTCACCATGAGTCAAACCAGTAGAAGACATCACTCACTATGTTGTTTGAAAGCTCAGTGTCAGAGCTTTGTTGAATGTTAATAGTTCCTGTATGCTCAGACCTGCAGTGGGGCTCCAGTACTGTCACGGTGATACCTGCTCTGCCTTTCAGTCTCCCATATTTAGCCCCACAGTACACCAATGAAGTAATGCATTATGACCACTAACAGATGAAATGAATAATGCTAATTATCTAGTAACCACAGCACATGGTAAACAGTATATTCAGTCATAGTTTGTTGGCGGCAGCAGAAAGGGCAGATGTGCAATGGTCTTATACTTGTACAATGTCTAGTGCATTGCAGCACAGTCCAAGCACTTTCACACTATTTGGCCATTCACACTCCCAAGAACTCACACATTCATACACTGGTGTCATCACCGGGAGCAACTGGGGGTTCAGTGTCTTGCTCAGGGACACGTTGACATACGGACTGGACAAACCACTAACCTTCCAGTTACCTGCTCTACCTCCTGAGCCACAGACTTCAGCAACTCAGACAAGGGCCAAATAGTTGTGCCCAGATGACTGTGTTGGAGAATTTCAGAAGCACTAACCTTTATGGGGTGTTTAGCGCCTAATGACAGTGGTGCAAAGAGGGACAAACTGTTAACTAGCAACAGGGTATTGGAGAATTTGCTGGAACCAACACGATCTGTGGAGGCTCTACCTCTCAACTTACCTCGTTGGATTTGTTATCACTGCTGTCTGCACAGGCATTACGTTTCCTAGAATAATGGTCATTCATTTTATTCTAGTAGTAAGGTACCTTCTACATGCTCCGCCTCTCTGTGTCTATATTTGGATCCTAATTAGTGTTGTACCTGAAGCTTGACAGATTGTTGTCTCAGGTTTGAACTGTGTGCTTACCTGGTACTCAGCCATATTATAGACGCACACACCTTTAGGAACTGTGGAGGAGAAAGTAAACACCAGTATATTTCATTGTTGTTTCTAATTTATTTAGGTTCTTTAACAACAAACCTCATTTAAGCTTACTGTACTTTAAATGTACACCAGAATATAGTGCTATGTTGATAGACTAGAGTCACATACCGCACTCGTAGGACTGGCAGCAAGTGCCACTGGTAGCGCTGAGCCCAAAGCCCAGCGGGCAGGTGATAGGTGGGGGGCACAGGTTTACATTGCATTCTGTTGGAGACAAAAGTATGTGAATGTACAGATTTGCTTAATTTAACTTTTACTGCAATAACAACAGTTTTGGAGGGAGAGACAGCCACGCTCCCCATGTAGTTCACAAATCTTTGCTAATTTATACAGTGACAGCACAGTTTAAATGTACTTGTACTATGTACATCAACAGGGAATGACTTTCTCCTAATACTGTGGTGTACTGTATGTCACAGTTGAACTGACGACACTGAGGGGTGCTTGAGTGCAAACAGCTGCTAATTCAGTTGGTGACAGTAATGATTCAGTATAGCCAGTTCAGTGTTAAAGATTTGTCAGGGAACAGTTACCCTAGCTTAGCACAAAGACAGGAAGCAGGGGAAATCTGTCCAAAGTTAAACAGTACATCTATCATACACCTAAAGCTCGCTAATGAACGCCCTGTATTAATCTAACACGCTATATTAATCCATGCAGAAAGAGAAAATAGCTATATTTCCCAAGACGCTGAGCAATTTACTAGAACCTGGCTCAGATGATGACACCTCCAGATTGAGTCTGGCATTCAGCGCGTGTGCTCTTTAATCTACATTAACCTGTGGTTAACATATAATATATTCTCAAGTAATATATGCAGATGTTAATATCAGGTGGAGACTGAGTATAAGAATAAAAATTCTAAACCAATCCCATGATAAAAATCCTTTGGGATCCTTCATCAGAGGCAGATTTTATTGTCACCAACTGTCACTGAATGACATCTAGATCTGTGACACTACTACTGACCACATGCAGGTGTTGAGCAGCAGCCGTCTGTGTTGTTGACCAGCTGCTGGCCAGGCAAGCTGCAGTCAGGACTCTCTACCGATGGGCACTGAATAGGCTCACATTGGATGCTCATGGAATCCTTGTCACACACACAGGTGTTGCATTCACTTGTCCATGTGTCACCAGGCTGGTAAAGAGAAAGGAACCCATTTAGACACACAGCTCATGCTTTACTAGTGTACATAAATGTATGTTTTTGGTATAGTTCTCACCTCTTTGGGTTGTCCATCAGGTCCAACACAATCTGAAATTCAAATAAAAACAAGATCCTCCTATTGTAAATTTCTTGGTGTGACAGACAGTATGAGAAATATTCACTGACCCAGTCAAGACAAGTTTTCTGTAGGATGTCCTCTTACCGCAGGACGTAACACATGTGTCATAGACTGTGTTAAATAAGGTGGTGCCAGAAGGACAGAAGCAGCCCTCCTTAGTGGAGTTTGTAGATGTCTTGTTACTTGTCTGGAACTTCTCGTTGTATCTGACATCAGAAATGGATTTGCTGGTTATTACAGTGGTGGGAGGACTTGAAATGTTTTGAAAGACTATCATTGAATAAAGCTCTGAGAGTGGAAATGTTGCTAATCATGAAGAATTTTTCAGTTACACCCAAACAGATAATTAATCTATCTTACGAATATATTTCCAATCTCACACACTAACAGGGACCAAAACAACCTACAATACAAGATTCAAAATTCGATGATTCCATAACAACCTAATTGTGAGCATATGAATCATGTAAACAGTGTGTGCATGTTGAATTACATAAAAAAACTCAACAAACAAACAAAAACATCATACTACTGACATGTACTTTACCTGCTATTGCATGTAGGCTCTACACTGGGTCCACAAGCCATGAACACTTTGTTGCTTGGACACTGGCGTTCTGTGACATGGAGACATGTTTATATGCACATTTTTCATAACTCATTGCAACAAGTGTAACAGCTGTACACTACTGACTATCTATCTTACCACACTGCCCATCGGTAGAGGTCCTCCAGTCTATACAAATTCCTGCGTTAGAGCACTGAGTAGCATAGGCCTCCAGGCTGGAGCAGGTGTTATTGAGGCCATTACAAATGTCAGAAGAACAGGATGTCACAAATGGTCCAGGGGGTATGACTTCATGGCACGGAGCAAATACACTAGAGGGGACATTCAAGGAACACAAAAGGTTATTTTTAACCAGCATTTTCAACTGAATTATATGTTTTTCCATGTTTTTTAATTAATTAATTTACTTTTTGTTGAAAATACATGAGACATTGTTTTCAGGAGAATGAGGTTGTTGAATATTTTTGTGGTTGCCCTCACCCAGAGGTTAGGAGATCACAGATGGCGGGTCTGCAAATGGGCGCCGTTGTTGAGTGTGGTGTTTGTGGGGTGGTCCTGGGTGCTGTAAAGGTTGGCTGGGTTGTAGGGGTTATACAGGGTGTACCTGGGACCTGCCACTGGCCTGCGGTGTCTGGGCAGTCTCCGGCCTGGCCATTGGGTGGACGGCAGTCGTTTTTCTGAGAGTTGTCACAGGTCCCTGAAAAAGAAGCATGATGGTCTTCATGTAAAAACTGGCTATACCAACAGTACTATGTATGATTCATTTCAAAGAATTTCTGGCATTTACCAGTTCTCATATTAAAACTTTTCCCTTAAAAATTCATGATTGGGTAGATCTGTCATGCCAGTTATGTACAGTTATGCAGTCTGTTTTTCTTCACAGGTGAAAACCCAAGGTGTAGGACTTAGAAATAATAAGACTTCAAAATTATACTGGCCTAATCTGAATGAATCGATTTGCTTTTTATTGTTTTTATTGGCATATTTCAACAGTTCACTTCTGGAACATTCTTTCCAGCAGCTGTCTCAAGGTCTTTTTTCTCTTTAATAGTATTTTTGTAGCTGAAACTTGCCCACACATGGAGCCAAACAGATATCCATATGTGGAAATGTAACAGAGTCAGCTATGTTAAGAAAAAAAATCAAATAATTTTAGCATAAGAAATTATAATACAAAAATGTTCTTACTTAATATCTTAATATCCACTGTTTCTCATGGCAGTATTATGTCGTAGACTTGTTTTGCATTTAAACTCTACACTGTATATTCCTTTGTTTCTTTTGTTTCGTTGTACGTTGTTTGATTTTTTTATTTTTTTGTAAACATTAGATGCAATGGCCAGCTCTCTCGGGTTCCATCTGGTTGTAGCTAGCACTGAAATGTAGGGCTAGGATTAAGATCCTAGTGGTCTGTTAACTCACCACACTGTCCCTCAGTTTTTCCACCAAAGAGGGAATAGGGAAGGCTGATGCTGAATGAGCCACCCCTGTAGACCACGTTTACGTTACTATCCAGTATGTCCAATGTGATGACCATGTCTGTGCTAGTAATGCTCATGGTAGAATCACAGAAGGCTGGATAGATTCGTTTCTCATTCACATATACCTGTAGAACAGTGAGACAAAACACAATGGAGAAGACAGTGAACAGCTGCATTTCTAACTCCATCTGTATTATATATCATCACTACTTTAAAAGATTAACCATTAGGTCAGTGCTCTCAAAATAAATGACATACTGACTCTAAAACAACAAGTATCTTTGATAATTCAGTTGCTACTTACCACATTAGTTGTTCCATTTGAAGTCTTCAACTGAGTCAAAACTATCTTATTGGATCCGTATATAACTGTGAGATCCTGGGGACAGAATGTGCTGTCTGAAGGATCACAGTCATGATTGTTTACTATAATAGCCAGGTTATATTTGGTAATAATCTCTTTAACCAGGTAGTAAGAGCATTTCATGTTGAAACTGTATGATGTTCCATCAAATGTCATGTAGTGGGATCCACCCCAGCCACTGCACACACCTGCAGAATAAGAACCATGCGTGGAAATTATAATTAATAAGTAGGAACCGGAACAGATAGAAAGCATGATTACCTCCACCAGGAAAGCTATGCTTGGTTATTAGCAGTTAGTATCTACTCAGAATCACTTTAGTAGCTGCTACTACTGAAGCGATTTAGAGGTTATTTAGTGTAGAGTAGGTAGCGTCTGTTTTGTATCTGAACCAGTTAGTGCCACAGTGTGACCCTTTGCTCCTAACTGCTGATAATATGCTATTCATTTAGTTTTTTCATGTTCTTATATGCCTTTTTGACACAAACAGCTGCTATGTATTGAAGGCACTGTGCAGTGGCAACCACATAAAGATGCTACAAAATGAAATGGCATTTCACATACCATGTGGATTTCTAGATTTGTTTTTGACTTGTGACTTACACTGGAGTTACATTCAAACCTGACTTGGCTTGATTAAAGATTGTAAGGTATTGGCTTTTACAACCTTCTGTAATCGTTTACATCATCACATCATGCAGCTGCCAACAACAGGTGTGACACCCAAAAAACACACAACACCAGAATGTACTATTACTGTCAACAGTCTTAGCACACACACACACAAGATTCTCTGCTGTGTTTAAAAGTCAACAGTAGGAAGCTGTATTGAACATGTTCAACTTACATTCACATTCATAGTGGAAACAGCATCCGTTTTTATCATTAACCTGAACAGCTTTACGCCCATTAGCACAGATGGGTTGTTCCACTGTGGGACAAGGATCAGGTGTCTCTTTGACATTGCCATTGGTGCATGTAGCAGTGGTACAGTTGTCAACCCTCCAGTTCTCTCCATTCTGGATGGGGATAGAGAAACAGTTAAGTCATATAGGAAACCATGGGTGAGTAAAACTATAACTTCAACTTATTTTTCACGATGCAGGGCTCTATTTTCATAATTTTAGCAGTGTGCCAAACACAGTTTTGGTAATTCTGTAGCCAGACTGACCTGGCACACCTGTGGTCTCCTTGGATACAAGGTGGAACCACAAAGAATACATTATCTTACACTTATAGGTGGGCATGTTGGAGGCTGTGATGATCATATAATCAATCAGTCCCTCACTATATGGATCATTGTGATGTCAAATAAAATGCACTTTTAGGTACTGGAAACTTGGTGACTGCTGGATCATCAACATGTCCAGACATAAATAAAAATTTAAAGGAATCATCATCAGGCAAGGGGAGAAAAAAAATTATATACAGCCCACATATGTTTCTGTATGATCACGAGTCAGCTGGTTAATCAGTATAAAATGAAAGTGGAAAGCAAAACTGGATAAAAGGCATGATTTCAGAGAGGCTTGTTCATGGGTGTACCTTCACCAAATAAAATGTACACTGAGCTGTCTACTTGCTTCAGACAGGTGGACCGTGGACCATGTGAGACATACTCAAGACAGCAGTACACCACTGATTTAGCATTGCCACACCTTCAAACTAGCTTCTCTTGCCTTTTGAAAGAACTTGTGTCCCCTGGGAAAATATGAATGTGGAGCTGCATTACCATGCACCAATACCAAAACAGAGCCTGCCGAGTCTTACATTTAAGTCCCCATAGGTGTGTACCTCGACTTTAAGCATTATATTTCACCAGTAGCTGCTCAAATCTTTTGAAAATGCAATTATGATTATTATACCTTTCTTGTTGGAGATACAGAATTACAGTCCATGGTAGTTGTAGACAGGGTTGTTGATGAAATGGAAGTAGAAAAAGAAGTTGTGGTGGGAGAAACTAATTCTAAAAGTGTGGTCCCAGTGGTGTTGAATCCTGTGGTGGTGCCCGGCATTGGTGTTGTAGGACACGGAACTGAGTGTTTCTCAATTTGACAAGATGAATTGCAATATGCCATATAACACCACCCCATGCCATCAGTGACATTGTACACAATGTCCCCTGTAAAAAAAAATACAACAAGAGTGTAGTAGATACAAAATAATACACAGAATTAAATAAACAGATTCTGAAACAAATTCATTTAGTAAGATGATGTATCGTTTTACTTTAAGGGGCACAAAAGGCAATAATGGTCAGAAAATGATCAAGTAATGAGGAACTACTTAGTAACTACACAATATGATCCCTCATTTATTTTAATTCTGCACTGATGAGCGAGGATCAGGGTGCGAGGAGGAATCACTGAGGATACATATAGACCAATATTGACTGTTTTACTAAAGCACCACATCACTTTATTGTGAAATCTGCAGCTAATCAGACTGTCTGTCCATTTTGGAAATAACAAAATCAACCTAAGTGTTTTATCCCAAGTTTCATTTTTCTGATTCACCCTCAAGGTAGATCATTGGATCTGTGTTAACTGTAGATATGAACTGGTTCAAAAGAACCACAATCACTTTTCTTTGATCACTGAAAAAAAATCTTTTCAACCTGGCTTTGCCTTTGTGAAATGTATAAAGCCAGGATGCACTAGATGACTATGTCAAGCCTCGCTTTTTTATATTATCCGGTATTTCCTTATTCTGCTTTTGTGAAACAGCCTTTTGATCTAATATAATGTTATTTATAAGCTAATGTTTGTAATTCAGGGTGCAGTTAAAAATACTGCAATGCTTAATTCCTTCACCTGCTAAAGAGCTGGAGCCTGTGCCCATTTCATTTATTTAAAATCTGTTATATCTATTTATTTAGCAGCACTTTATTATAAAAAAAAAGCTTTAACTTTGTTACTGTGATGGGTGGTTCCCCACAGAGATCGCCTGTATATGGCAGGGGATCAATGACAGGGATTTCTATTTTGTAGGTTTGTCCCCTTTGTAAGACGGGGGGGCCTACTAAGCAGTCCTTTTGTTTGAAACTGGTTGACATTTGGTGTGGGTCAATAGCAGGTAAACTCTTGTTCTGAAAGTATTTAGTATGATTATGGAGTGTAGTCTAAAAATGTTTGTTAATATGTTTGGTAGGAGCTGCTTTTGGCCATATCTGGAGCAGTTTTTCCTCTCACTTCCTTGTCATGAGGTAGGCCTTATCCTTTATTCGTTGTCTAAAGTTTGGAGATTCTTTACGATTTTATAATTTAACTTAAGTAATATTTTGGCATTTTGCTGTGTGAAGCCAATCCATGTGATTTTTAGAGGCAATACAAGAAACTACTCTGGCCTCACGGGCTGGGCACTAAATATAGCCTCCAAGTAGGTAAAACATGGGTCATGGTAGCAGGGCTATTTCCTTCCAAGGTAAAATGGATTTAATGTGATTATTTTATATTAATCCATACATTTTTTTTCTTCATAAAATCTAGTGCCAGACTGCTATTCTGTTTATGGTGATCTTTACAACCAGCTGCTTTATAAAAATGTTCAAGTGTGTACAGAAGAGTTACTATCTTTGAATGTACCTCAGTTTGTCTAGTTTTAACTGTTAGATTTGGAGTTCCTGTTTAATGCTGCTTATTTGTCTACTGAGATTACAGACAGGCCAGGTGTAGTTCTGGGGGTGACTGTGGTGCTAAGAAAAAGGCCAACTGTAGTTTCGGGGGTGACTGTGGTGCTAACAGACAGGCCAGGTGTAGTTCTGGGGGTGACTGTGGTGCTAAGAAAAAGGCCAACTGTAGTTTCGGGGGTGACTGTGGTGCTAACAGACAGGCCAGGTGTAGTTCTGGGGGTGACTGTGGTGCTAAGAAAAAGGCCAACTGTAGTTTCGGGGGTGACTGTGGTGCTAACAGACAGGCCAGGTGTAGTTCTGGGGGTGACTGTGGTGCTAAGAAAAAGGCCAACTGTAGTTTCGGGGGTGACTGTGGTGCTAACAGACAGGCCAGGTGTAGTTCTGGGGGTGACTGTGGTGCTAAGAAAAAGGCCAACTGTAGTTTCGGGGGTGACTGTGGTGCTAACAGACAGGCCAGGTGTAGTTCTGGGGGTGACTGTGGTGCTAAGAAAAAGGCCAACTGTAGTTTCGGGGGTGACTGTGGTGCTAACAGACAGGCCAGGTGTAGTTCTGGGGGTGACTGTGGTGCTAAGAAAAAGGCCAACTGTAGTTTCGGGGGTGACTGTGGTGCTAACAGACAGGCCAGGTGTAGTTCTGGGGGTGACTGTGGTGCTAAGAAAAAGGCCAACTGTAGTTTCGGGGGTGACTGTGGTGCTAACAGACAGGCCAGGTGTAGTTCTGGGGGTGACTGTGGTGCTAAGAAAAAGGCCAACTGTAGTTTCGGGGGTGACTGTGGTGCTAACAGACAGGCCAGGTGTAGTTCTGGGGGTGACTGTGGTGCTAAGAAAAAGGCCAACTGTAGTTTCGGGGGTGACTGTGGTGCTAACAGACAGGCCAGGTGTAGTTCTGGGGGTGACTGTGGTGCTAAGAAAAAGGCCAACTGTAGTTTCGGGGGTGACTGTGGTGCTAACAGACAGGCCAGGTGTAGTTCTGGGGGTGACTGTGGTGCTAAGAAAAAGGCCAACTGTAGTTTCGGGGGTGACTGTGGTGCTAACAGACAGGCCAGGTGTAGTTCTGGGGGTGACTGTGGTGCTAAGAAAAAGGCCAACTGTAGTTTCGGGGGTGACTGTGGTGCTAACAGACAGGCCAGGTGTAGTTCTGGGGGTGACTGTGGTGCTAAGAAAAAGGCCAACTGTAGTTTCGGGGGTGACTGTGGTGCTAACAGACAGGCCAGGTGTAGTTCTGGGGGTGACTGTGGTGCTAAGAAAAAGGCCAACTGTAGTTTCGGGGGTGACTGTGGTGCTAACAGACAGGCCAGGTGTAGTTCTGGGGGTGACTGTGGTGCTAAGAAAAAGGCCAACTGTAGTTTCGGGGGTGACTGTGGTGCTAACAGACAGGCCAGGTGTAGTTCTGGGGGTGACTGTGGTGCTAAGAAAAAGGCCAACTGTAGTTTCGGGGGTGACTGTGGTGCTAACAGACAGGCCAGGTGTAGTTCTGGGGGTGACTGTGGTGCTAAGAAAAAGGCCAACTGTAGTTTCGGGGGTGACTGTGGTGCTAACAGACAGGCCAGGTGTAGTTCTGGGGGTGACTGTGGTGCTAAGAAAAAGGCCAACTGTAGTTTCGGGGGTGACTGTGGTGCTAACAGACAGGCCAGGTGTAGTTCTGGGGGTGACTGTGGTGCTAAGAAAAAGGCCAACTGTAGTTTCGGGGGTGACTGTGGTGCTAACAGACAGGCCAGGTGTAGTTCTGGGGGTGACTGTGGTGCTAAGGGGGGGGATGGTGGTGCTAACAAAAAGGCTAGGTGTAGTTCTGGGGATGACTGTTGTGCTAAGAGAAAGGCCTGCTGTAGTTTCGGGGGCGACTGTGCTGCTAAAAGAAGGGCCAGCTGTAGTGGTCAACTCAG
>NW_018128186.1:463451-476619 GCF_001952655.1 Monopterus albus | reverse complement strand
AATGGTGCCTGTATCATAGCAGGGACAGTGTTCACTGGGCACACACTGCCCCACCTCGTTCATATAGGTTCCCTCAGCACAGCCACAGCCGTCCACTGGTGTGAAGCTGTCCTGGCAGGAGTAGTCAGGCTGGCTGAGGGAATAGCAAGTACGACCACAGGATGTCATGTCGTAATCATACACAGTTCCTGGTGCACATGATGTACTGTATTTGCCTGGTGGGAGAGAAAAGAGTTGGATGTTAGCATGTGTATGGATCTATGAGACGAATCAGATTTTTCATATTGATAAGTTGTTTGGTGTAAACAGGCAGGGAGGGGTCAGGCAGTGCAAACTGCAATTGCACCTAGTCTGGCAGGTCTTTGACAGTCCCCATTACCACTTAATAATTATTGCAATATTAATTGATGGTCTCTCTACATGTTCCAGACTAGAGATGATTCAGTACTATACAAACAATTTTGTATGTGCTGTTTTGTTTTTGTCTGATGTTTACCTCACTAAATCACTATTGTTTTCCCGCTGCAATAAATCAGTAATTTTATATAGTCTCATTATGTTGTTTTTGATATGTTGATGTTGCACAGTCTCTTGCAAACCAAGGCTCTATTACCACAGTAAAACAAAAGGGTCCCTGGTGTTTTGCTTACTACAGATGGTGTCCCTCCAGCCACTGAGCTGGATTCCAGCTGCTGCACATGCATAGACATATGAGGAGATGCTAGCGCACATGCAGTCCTCACTGTTCTCACAGGTACAGGTGTCATACTTGCATGACTATAAAGAAATACAGTGGGGATACACACATTATAAAGGCACAGTGGTTGAGTTTATTTGTCATTATAGCTTCATGTGTGCAGACTTACGTCCATGTGTGTTCTGGGGTTAATGACAGAGTGGCAAGGTGCAAACACTCCACTGGGATCTCCCAGTTGGGAGCACCAGTATTTGGCATAGCTCTCTGAAACAGAAGCACAAAATATCATATGTCTCCAAATGGCATAGTTAAGTCTAAAATTTGGTATATAATTTGAAAAATGTGGTCTCTTTCATGTAATATGCTTTCATATCATATGGCATGTTAAATTTTACATGGCAGTCATGCAATGAGGAGAGAGTGTGCTTGTACCCTTGGTGATACTCTGGCTACAGGGATTTCCAAAGTGTGCTCGGACGTCCTCACAGGGGACTCTGGCTTTCCATGTGTTGGCAAATGCTGTAGGAGTGCCCTCCACCAGCCCACTAGACGCCATGAAGTCATCACTCATTAGGTCGTTGAAATTCCCACACAAACCTATTGAATGAAGTGACGCATATGCACACAGATACAAATGTTTAACATGGTGAATTACTACAAAGCAAGACACTTTCCAATACTTTTTTCCAACAATAAGCTACACATAAAAATGTGGAAGGGGTTTTTTCCAGACATGAAAACAATAATATAAGGGCATACCAGTGGCGGTTCCTTTGAGTGAAGGGTCAGCTGAAATGAAGACCTGCATCACAGGGTGCATCTGGATCATCACCTGGATGCCCACCTTTGTCTGCATCAAAGTGTAGAAAGATGATGGCTTGAAGGCACTCAGGTCCGCTGCAGCAATCAGAAGAAAATATATTATATATAACATATATATACTGTACATAATTCCAGGAATTCAAAGTCAAGAGAATACACACTGCAAAGGCTATGACTCCCATTGCTATAGCGGAGCACAGTGGGTTTAAACACCTTG
This sequence comes from Monopterus albus, assembly GCF_001952655.1. Lineage (NCBI taxonomy): Eukaryota > Metazoa > Chordata > Actinopteri > Synbranchiformes > Synbranchidae > Monopterus > Monopterus albus. The sequence goes on along the minus strand of NW_018128186.1, from coordinate 474,883 downwards.
TTAAGGCCCTCAACAGAACATATTCTGAACATATTCTGACGAAAACATTTTTCCAAAACCGTGGTAACCAATATGTACAAAGCATGTCATAAAAAGGTAGCTGCTGAGCTGAAATCTGTTGAGCACTTTGCAGCCACAGCTGATCTCTGGTCAGGGAGGACCATGGACCTGTACTTGAGCCTTACTTTGCACTACGCTGACGATGAATGGAAGCTATGTAACAGATTCCTTGAGATGGCATATTTTCTGGTTGTTTACACATCAGAGATGAATGCACTGGGCCTGAGAAATGTGCATTCTGCATGGGAACTCACTGAAGAGCACCTAAAGTAAATTATGACAGACAACAGTGCTAATGTTGTCAGAGCTGCAGAGCTCAATGGTTAAACAGGGCGGCAATGTTTTGGACACAGGCTGCGCCTGGCGGTTGCTATGTGCTCATCAGTTTAGCAGACACAGTGCTAATCTAAATTAAGATGCCTGGGTGGTGACTGGCTGCCATATTCTTTCTCTTTGCTTGTATGAGTCTTAAATGACAATGTCTACATGCCTTGTTTTTTTTTATTCTGCTTTTCTTTTCTGTGCTGTTGTTAAGCACTACAGAAGCACCATTAGTGCAAATAAAATTTGCTCTGGAAGTGTTATTAATCTGATATTATTAAAGTAATTTAGAATTAAGAGATGTTTCTCTTTTATTCATTTTGCTGGAGCTATACAGTTTGTAAAATGTTCAGGTATAACTGTCAGTAATCCAGTAATTAATAAATGTAATGAACCAAAAACTAAATCAAAATAATCCTTCATTAATCATAACAGAGGTAGAATGTTCACTTAATTGTGAGGGTGATTTGACCGCCCGGCGACAGTGTGCATGGAAAGTTTTCAGACCCTTTCATGTTTTCCACATTTCGTTGTGCTTCATAGTCATCTTAAAATGCATTCATTTCATTTTTCTCCTCATCAGTCTGCACACAATATTCCGCAGTGTAAAGTGAAAACAGGTTTTTGGACTGTTTTGTACATTTATGAAGAATAAAAGACTGAAATATCTAATTTTCAAAAGTATTCAGGCCCTTTCTGTCATTTCCATCATTTTACTGCCTTTTTTGTATTCTGCACTTGAGTAAATAGATTAGAGCCCTAACTAACAAATGACCTGAGTCTGAGGGGTCTTTAAAAATATTTTCATCTATTTTATTTAACATCTCTCAACTGTGTGTATTGAGTAGTATGATGTGAAATAACTCACGCATAAAAAGCGGAAGCTGAGAAGGAAGCCCGTTCATATAGATCTGCCCGGTTGCCTGGACTTGAGCAACCTGTCAGTTTGTGGAAAGACATATTTTAGTTGACATCACACATGAGTCCAACCATATTTATTTTACGCCTGCTTGATTTAGCATGTGGGTGAGGTTTAGAAAACTTTGAAAACTTTCAGACAAGTCATCAGTCACAAAACTCTAATGCCACTCTCCAAACAAGCTGGAATCAAAGCTACTGTATAAAGCATTTGACCTGGATCTATCAACCTGTATGTTATTGACTGAATAATGTATAGTATTATTTGTGTATGTGTGTATTTGGAACTTACCACAGAACCGTCATATAAGGCCAGAGTTACAGCTCTAAGGCAGGTCACTTGGTCAGATATACCACATTTGACGAGATCCACCAGCACAGCGTATTCACTGCCATTAGCTGGCTGCAACACACATGGAGACAGAACATTTCACCAACCAGAAACACTAATCTGTTTTAGGACAAATGCAAGTATCTTCTTTAAACATTAAAGAGGACCATCAAATAGCACCTTTCATTACCTCATATTATGGAGCATGATGATTCTCATGCATATATATTAGTGCTACGAAGTTTGATTCTTATGGTTACCCAGTGTATGGGTTACTAGGCAACATGAACTGAACCTTTCAAGTTTTTCAGCATCCACTGCATGAAAAATGTGACACACATGAACAGTGCCAGCAGCAGTGCATGCAGCTACTGTAAACCTTGAGTGTAAAACATGTGTAACTTTGTCACACAGTATTCAAGTGTGTTTTTAACATTTTTATGTTTGACATGCTTTCATTTATTTAGCTGGTAGTTAGTTTGGCATCATATAAAAGGTGAGTACACAGGAGAACGTGAAAGCCTTTGGCAGTGTTGGACTTTTGCACGCAACACATGGCTTTTTCCTAGTGTCAGTACGAACCAGCGTAAACTCAATTTGTATCGAAGCTGCTAAACATACTAGTATTTATACTGATGTGTTTATTTCGGAGCAGCACTAGCACATATTGTTTATCAGTACAGTGTCTGGTGTGTGTGTGTGTGTGTGGCAGTGTAGCACTTTCAGTAAAAAGTTATTTCAACATAACTGACCTGATGAAAATTACATTATTTCATTAATCTCAACACAGTTATGCAAAAATTCTTTGAATTAAACCTGTGCAAAACCTGTCAAGGGACATGACTTTGCCTTGGCTCAGTGTACTGTTCACTGTTAAAACATGTATATGTGAGGAGAGAAGAGAAGTAAACAGATTAGACTGTGTAATGATAAATTGAAATGCTCTCCTTATATAAAGTAAAGTAGGACAGGCTGCGTCAACCTGTGATGCCATGCCAGTGATGGTAAGAAGAACAGGGTGTACTGCTCATTAGGCTCCGCCAGGACACCGGCGTCTTCACTGACAAGAGTATTGCGCTGTCAACGAGATGTATATGCCTGCTAATAAAGCTGGCTTTGCCAGACAAAGAGCCCTCACATGCCATCTGAAAAAATGTCAAAACGTAATAAAACTAGTTAACAGCTTTGAGCCCGGCTCATAATCTCTGCCATCAGGCTCCGGACCAGCTGTCACTGCATAGAGTAGATCTCTGTTTCTGGAACTGAAAAGCTGGAGTGTCTCTCCTTTCATCTTGAACAAACTTAACCTGCTTTCTGCAATAGGCTACCCCCAAGAATGTAGCATGTCAGATAGCTTTAGCAACATGAACAAGCCGCAGTGTGAACACATTATCTTTACATGCTTAGTACGTTGACGGGAGCTAATGGTAAATGCCACAAATGGCTAAATAATTGTCCCATGCAGACTGACATAACTGTGTGTACTTAAAGTTCTTCATAGATGCACACAAGTCACATTAATGTACAGCTGCACTTGCCTCCACTCAAGTGCTCAGCAGTGCAGCTGTGCACGTTGGCCACAAGGGGACTCACATGCCGTCAACATTTGCAGCACTCACAGTGGTGAAAAATCTTTTAGAAAAATCCTGTATCCAAATTATGCGACAGATCAGAACCAGAATCCCATCAATTATTCTGTGGGCCGTGCCCTATGTCTCCAGAAAATTTCCCTAAAATCCGTTCATTACTTTTTGGGTTATGCTCATATAAACAGACACAAAAACAAACAAATGCTGGCGAAAACATAACCCCCACCCTTAGCGAAGGTAACAGCTGGATGTCGTGTTTACTGCAGTGTATTCCAGCTGTATTTGTATTGTTTGTGTCTACTGTGGTGTTGGCGCCATGGGGTAGCTCTTCTAAAAGTAGGCTTTTATGTCAGCTACTGTGTCTGTTTTAGCATATTTCATTTATCAGTCTTGTGCAGTTTTATTGCGTGTGTTTTGATAAATGCTAGTCAAAGCCATTTTGGAAGTCTAGCTGCCATAGTAAATGCATAATGACTCTAGGTATTTTATAGCCTCCCTTGTGCCATTCATTGCGAGGATGCGTTCATGCACTGGCTCCTGTTCCTTTGGATGGCTTTTGTATTTCATTCAGTAGTCTGTGATTAGGCTTGCTGAGCAATAGGGTTACCTTGCACTGCTGCAGCCAGGGCAAGAGTTTGACTGAAGTGGCACTTGCCTGTGTGTAATACTGTGTTATGTGAGATGCAGTACATGTTTGTTTCACTGCCTAAAACAGCTTAGTGTACTTGTTTCAAAACATTGTGAGATTCATTGGCTGGAGGAACTTAAGACCAAGAATTCTGAAATCCTAATAGTATTTTAGCAGCTGGTAGTTCTTAAACAGTGGTTTCAGAGAGGTCCAGACCTAGACCAAAATATAGCCGGCTGTCTCTATCCCTAGCACTTATAAACATCTCACAATTGATCCCCTAAATTAATTGCTACACACCTTTTTGTATGGCATACACAAACTAATCCAAATTTTGGAAAGAGCACTGACTTTTTTTCCCCACAGATCATGAAAGATGAAATAATCTGTTGTTTATATCGAATGCTTTTTTTATGAATATTTTTTAACCACATCAGTTGTATTGCTTTTTAACTGAGACCTCCGTAAAGGCACCCAAGTTCTCATCTTACCAGGATCTGCATTTGTGGGAGTATGATTCCCCTGACTTGTAGACTTTTTTTTTGTGCAGACATGGACACTGGTCCATAGCAACACAGCCAGTCTTTGTGATGTCATCATAGACCATTCCTGAGGAGGAGAGGAGAAATAATATTTACTTTATTTATGTCCATACATGAAATAGCAAAAGCTTTAAAAACTCCAGCTCTGTCAGGCTTAGGCTAAATAATGTATTAAATCCACAAGGTTGCAATCTATCTGTACTTCATTCGTCTATCTGTCAGTTTTTCCAGTGTTTGTCATGAGATATGACTTGCATATTCCTGCATTCTAGCATATACATAGTGTAAAATGTGATACCGTCAGGGCAGCTGCAGCCAGCCCGGTTGTGGCTGTTACATGTTTGGCTGGCATGAGGGTTGGAACAGCTGTCAGGACACGAACTTCTGTATTCTGAGTACTCCATGTTGTATGGACATCCCATGTCTGTGGAGACAAACCTTTACTGTCACTATATCAGTGACAAATAGAACAATATTGCAAAACATGAGGTAAACAACGCTGCAAAAAAGTTGAGTCATATTTAGTTATTGGCATCCTTACAGCAAAATGTTTCATTCCTCCATTTTTGGGGCTGGCCACCTGCATGGCTACACTCTCTGGAAAACTCTGAGATAGTATAGCAGGGGACAGAGTCTTTGTTGTCAGTAAAGCACATATCAGCCTTGCAGGCTTGTCTGAAGGCTTGCATATCCAGGAGGTTTTGGCAACTGCTGAATGGAGCATTGGAGAAGATCTGGTCACAGAATTTCTGTGGGGAAAAAAACAGTCAATAAGCTATAAAATTTCCGTTTGGAATCCTAACAACCTTTAGATATTTTTCTTCTCAAACTGGCTGAATGAATGTCACTTTCGGCTTTTTTCCTGTTAGGGGTCGTCAGTGTTGACATTTGGCATGTGTTTTATGCCAGATGCCCTTCCTGGCGCAACCCTGATTTGGACCTAGGCTGCAGTGGATTTCAGATTCAGGATGGTGTATGAGTATAATGAAGGTTGTATATCCAAAAATAATTGGAAAGTGAGGCCTTGTTATTTGGGTTGTAGGTAAATTTCACTGCATCCGCTCCACTAAGTTTGTATTCTGCTTGTTCAAGAGTTGTTTGTTACTGGCTGATTTTTGCAGTATGGAATGATCCTTCACATCCTCCGCTCTCCCTGTTGTCAACTGCATATGTTAGGGCTGTCATTTTTTATTTGAATTTTGAACATCCGTTTGAACATGGTAAAAAAAAAAAAGCAGTTCAGACTGTACTGACCTGTTTAAATCCAACAATGTAAGCTATGTCAATAAGCACAACAAGCCATTTGATGTCATTTGCCTTGTGGGCCAATGGAGGACGTTCTTAAATTTCACTATCAGCTTCACCAGTCATATGTCCTGTTGACCTTTCAGTAAAGTAAGCTAGTAACCTTATGTTTGCAAGGGGCAGAATGCAGGATAATAGCAAGCAAAGTTGTGCTTTTATATAAATTTTGTGTAGGCATTATTGGTTTGGGATATGTATGTGAAGCACTTTGTGCCCTTTTATGAGCTGTAAAGTGCTATACAAATAAACTTATTATTATTATTATTATTATTACTATGCAACCTCATCACCAACTCCCCTGGTGATGCTGACCATCTGACAATCTTCTTGTTATTATTTGCACTACTGTCACTGTTTGCACATGGCTTTGAGTTTCTTCATAGCCTATTAGGTTGTACCATCTAGTTTTATCCTAATTACTTTTCTTATTCTATTTATTTTATGTTTGTTCAACTTTTATTCTATTTTAGTTTCTTAAATGGTATGGGCATTCGATATTAGGTGAGAGAGAAACAGTATTTCGATTTTTCTGTATGTCCTGCACATATAGTGAATTGAAAATAAAAATCTTTGATCTCTTGATCTCTTCCTTGAGAGCTTTGCCCAGCTCTCACTGGATTCCTGTTTAGTGACCTTGACTATAATCACACAAAATATGAAATAATATTACAGTAATGACAGTAATAGTACAGTTACTGAGAAAATTAGAGGCAAAGTTCCACTAATTATTTTGTAACTGACAGTGTCCTCATATTTGGACTTCCTTCAGGTGTGCTCCAACTCTGACCTGGCTCCTGCTCAGAGTGACTTTCGCTGTGATCACACAAAATGTGAACTAATATTACTGTAGTTAATGAAAAAATTAAAGGTAAAGTCCCCATAATTATACTGTAACTGACAATGTCCCCAGACATATCCCACTCATGCCTTTCCACACACACAGCCTACCCACGTGGCAATGTCAGGACCTCACTTCATGTCTGAAATGGGTATAAGCAGCTTATTACTTTTTGTGTGAGAATATTTTTAAAATAGATATGCAGAGTGTTGTTTAACCAGCAAAACTATTTATGCAGAGCTGGTCTAAGTGGCCTAAGCCGTTGTGAGCATTTATATGTGTGTCATGGTGTGCCTGCATCACAGGTTTTTATGCTACTGTGCTGTGTTTTTGCCACTTACAAACAATTTTGACTAAAACTGAGCAAATCATGCTGAAGTAAAACCTAATAAATACTGAGCAGTTACTTTTAGTGAAATTCCTCCAATTAAGATGAAATTACTGCAATGCAGAGAGGAAATCGAACTGAGGCAGAATGAGCAGAGAGGTGCGGAGCTTGTCTGACCACTGAGAGACATGAGCGAGGAAATGTCATGTAACCAATCACAGCTGTTGTGGTCTGTGTTACCACCATGTGTAGCTACAGTTCTGGGGAGGTGCACATAATTTTGACAACATCACAACTTCCGAGCTGACAATCTTTCATGCAACCCTAGTGATCTTAGGGGTGAAGCCCCCCTTAGGGGGGGTTCCCAGGTTGGGAACCATCACTCTAACCACAATGCTCTTTTTAATTTCTGCACCTATATGATAGCAAGGACATTTCCTTCAGCCACAACTTAATGTGATGTTTAATATAAATATGTTGGAGGTATAACAAACAGTGAAGAGTTACCTTATCATCACAGTCCTGTTCTGGGGCTTGGTTGGGCTCCTCACAGCTCTCTGTTGGTCCATTCACCTGGTAGAATGCACCATATTCTGTGGGAGACAGCGTAACCCCTGCAGTACAATCACACAACAGTGGTCATTGTGATTATTCATCCCAGTGTCTTGCTGTTGAATAAAAACTTTCAGTGCAGTTTAAATCCCCCTTTTCAATAATTTTGCAATAAGTTGCAGGAAACAGAACTGCTTTAATCACCAAGCATACAGTATACACAGGAATTTGACTTGGTGCTATATCACAGTGGGAAATAGAAAAGTAAGGAACAACTGGAATAACAATAGGACAAACCCAATGATAAGAATAAGAGCAGAATAATAATATCAGCAATGAAATAATAATAACAAGAATAATACACATACAACTTAAATAAGAATACATATAAAATAAAGTACGGACTATTATTGCAAAATGTACTGCCTGTTGCACAATAAAATCCATAAGATTGGATTGTACTGTTTTAGATCATTGATTAAGTGAATGTGGGGGACGTTATGATGGCTAATGTTGGCGTTAGAGGGTGCAGAGATAGGTTGCTAAGGACAGCAATAGCCCTGGGGAAAAACAGTTCAGGTGTCTAGTGGTCCTAGTCCTGATGTCGACTGGTGACTCACACAAGTGTATGTATGTATGTATCTATGTTAATGTATGTATAAAAATTATTCTCAGATGTTTTAATGTATAAGAATTTATTTTGCTTGTTCAAAGTCAGCCTGTACTAATAATCAGTGTGCATCACTAGCTTCAGGAACCTTAACTAAGAATTTTTGCATCCTTAAGTCAAACTCTGTGGCAGTTTTTAATCCCATTGTAGTTCATACAACAGCAAGTACAAGCTTGTAAAAGAAGGGCCCATCCTCTTTCCTGAGTCTTATAGACTGTTTACTCATTTCTTTTCAGTTTTAAGTGGAAATTAAAAGCTACAGTGTATTATCCCTGAATAATACTGAAAAAGATCTTACCATCTTTAAATAAATCATCTGGCTTGCCGTCAAAGTTTCCGCAGAGTCCAGAAGCCTGGTTCCTGAATTTGTCATCTAGTTCAACCTGTGAAAATACCCCAAACATACAGCAGTTATTGGCAAAATCACAAGTAGGGCATTATTTATGATCCAAAGCAGGTTTATAATATTGCAGTACAGTACTAGTAAAGGTATGAAATATGTCACTCTATGTAATCCATTTGGACATTTGAGCAGGCCCCACTCAGATTCACATCAAAACATGTGGCTCATGTGGCAGAAAGGATTGGAAAATGGTTTAAATTGTGTGGGGAACCATGGTGTCCAGTGTGGTGTGTGTGAGCTCTGAAATGGATAAAGGTTTTGGCTTTAGCACTGTTGGATATTTGTCATAGCAGAGCAAACCATTTGTTTTCCAGCTGGCACATGGTCTGTCATTTAAGTGTAACTGTTAGAAATTAATAAATTAGTCAGATAATTATTAGACTTTAATGTGTTAGACTTTAATGTGTGTTAATAATGCAGTTTAGTAAGATTCAAAGTCTGCTCATGTGTGCTCTGCTTCAAGGTTAGAAGATAATGTTGATTCTGAAAAGTGTACCTGCACCAGTTGTTTTCTTGTATTAATCTTGTTTTAGATTTATGTCTGAATGAATGTTTTAGTTACACATCATGCATACAACATACACACACATGGAGTTCTTCATTTTGTTATGACTAGGTAATACGCAGCTGCTCCAAGCATGTGGAGCTCTAGATAAGAGATGGAGTCTGCGGGACGGACTTCATCTGTGTAAGGGGGTTAGCCCAAAACTGAAAAATGTATTAGGCTCTGTGTTTCTGTGTGCTTTTTCCCCTGCTCTCTTCTCCAGCAGCTTGTCTGAAATAATATATAATATATAGATAATATATAGATAATAGATAATATATTTAACAATGATATTGAAAGCAATATGAAAAGAGGTTGCAGCAGGGAAGTGCTTGTTACGTTGTATAGTATTTGGGATTTTGGCTTTATAGACGTTGCTGCATTTAGTGGGATATAAGACTGCTGTGTTTATGTATAAAGCCAGGAACAATTTATTACCTGGTGGAATTCAAAAACTATTTAATGAAAGGGAAGGGGGATACAATTTAAGGGGTCAGTTAAATTTAAAAGTTCATGCTATACAGTACATACAACCAAAAAAAGATTCTGTAATAATGGAATTATTATGCAGGCTCACCACATCTCAATTTGTCAGTACGTTTAAAACCCCGTGAAAATACACCTGGACACAAAACTGACAGATCTGTGTGCATATGTGAGGGTGTGCTTCATACCTCCAGGGAGTCGTCCTCGTTCAAGAAAATGTTGATTCCTATCTTAGCTTTGAAACTGAATCCAGATGTGGTCTGTATGGCACTCACATCAGCTGTGACAAATGGCAGAGACACTCTGCAGCAAACACAGAGAGGACATGGGAAAATAAAACAGAAAGCAGAGGCTGACACAAAAAATCATGTTCCATTGTATTAACTGTGTCTCAATGAATGTCAGTGAAAAAAGACAGCAAGACTTTGTATAATACAGTGGCCTCTTTTTTTTCTTTCTGGCTTCTCTTCATCTATCCTTTCGTGAAGTCACCGAAATTCAGTTTGCACTTGCTCAAGTGGTATTTGGTGAAACAATAACAATAGGTCACTTTTTTGTCACAAATCAAAGTATAAGTTAAAGTGTCAAACAGACACATTACTACTGCAGGGATATACGTTTTATCTGTTTTTGCCTGTCATGATGGTTTGATCAGCTTTGAAAGCAGCTGTAGGTGGAGATAAAGTGGGCGACACATCCACTAGCTGTGGACCACGGTCAGGTTCACCACAGGCACAGTGATTACAATACAGTATTGTTGTATTACTTTAAAAACAGTGAAATGTTTATAAAGTTACATGTGAGACCCCTGTGGATTTCACACACTGGATGCCGCTGTGAGTAAATTATGCTATGTAACTGCGACTGGTTACAGGAACAGAGACTTTCTCTCTTCCACGCACAAATGCTGGTCAGTGATACTAGCAGACTACTGAGTGAATATTTATGTGCAGTACTTCTACTTTGCCACTGTCAGTCTAGGAATGGTGCACATAACTGGAGGGAGAAGAAGATCCAGGGAAAGAATCTCTCATATATTTCCATGTCATGATATGACTGATGTCAGTCAATCAGGGCATATAGTAGATGAATATACATGTGCTGTTCTGTTTTAAACCATGGATGACTAAGCCCTCATTTACAATGGATGCGGCTGCATTGCATTCCATCTGTGACACGGTTTTGATCTTTCTTCTGTGCGGCTTCATCCCCCGCTGGGTCCATCTGCAGATCAGCTTGTTGTGGTGCTGATTTTTCATGTGGGATACTGTTCCTTGTTTTTGAGCTCCTACAGTAAGGAGGCCCAGGCTTCGTTGTTCAGTGGTTTCTATTTTGTCTGTTAATTGTGTTTATTGTTCTTATTTCCTCTGTGTTCTTATTTGTTCTGTGTTGTGCTGTAGCCTACAGATTACAGTTGTTATGAGACAGGGAACAAAGATTCTTGGCTGCTTCAGGTGTTAAAAACAAGCTACATTCATCTGTCATGTATTGGGTTAAGGTGGTCACATGTCTAGGAGAAACAGGAAATTAGGACAATACGGACAGCCTGGAGATGTTTTGTTCAGATCTTGTCCAAGAAATAAAGCCAATAAAATGACAGAACCTCCATATCATGATTAAATACAGGAAGCTCTATCCTATTGATTAGGAAGATAGGCACAGGCACACAGCATCACTCTAATCATTTTGTACCCTGTCTGTGTTTCACATTTCGTTCGGGGGAAGTGCTATCTGATTGGTGGGTTGATCATTGTCAGAAGTGTCCCACGTGATACGTGAAAATAGACTAGATGTGTATCTTTAGCAAAGCGGACCAGAGAGTGGCATGTGTGACCAGTCGGCTCCAGCAACTGCATCACAGACAGAACACAGTGCAGCCACACCTGGTTAGGGATTAGGATGTCAAACTACTGCTGC
>NW_018128186.1:462686-463413 GCF_001952655.1 Monopterus albus | reverse complement strand
GCTGCCATAAAGAGAGCCATCAGAGAGGCTAAGGCGGATTATAGGCTGAAAACAGAAGGATATTTCAGTGATGGGGACCCCCAGAGAGCGAGGCATGGTATCTGGCAAAACAGCAAAGACATAACCACCAGCAGCAGCAACTTTCTAGCAGAGGAACTGAACCACTTCTTTGCCTGCTTTGAGGTGAATGAAGCACAGACTGGGAGTATGTTACTATTCAGAATCAGATCAGTGGGTCAAACATCAAGCGTGTCTTAAAGACATACAAGTCTAGATGACCTGGAATTTTCTACATCTGAATTCTGACATACTGATGGTATTGTACTTGGGTCTAAGAACCTCAGAAATATGCTGTGTAACCAGAGTAAGTCAGGTCTGCTGTGGTTCCTAGAGTTTAGAATGGAACCAGGTCTCACTTTGGGTTTGGGAGCCAGGCACCATCTCTCCCTTTAAGATTAGACTTAAGACTTTCCTTTTTGAAAAAAAAGCTGCTTCTGCCTCACTGTCACTGCTCCACTGAAAGTATTCTCACTGGTATGCCGATGTGGTGTGTCTGCTGCACTGCAGCAGATAGGAAGGTTCTACTCAGTTACCATCACTAGAGGACATTTGTAGGACTTGATGTCTTTGGACGGCCACCAGTATCGTTAGAGACTCATCCCACTCAGTGAAAAGACAGCAACTGTACCACCGAATGTATGAGGCATAGGGTTTCAGGGATACATAT
>NW_018128186.1:446435-459340 GCF_001952655.1 Monopterus albus | reverse complement strand
GGATGCTGAGACGCATAGTGCACAGAGGTCACCAACTTTCTGCAGAGTCAATAGCTACAGACCTCCAAACTTCATGTGGCCTTCAGATTAGCTCAACAACAGTGCGTAGAGAGCTTCATGGAATGGGGTTCCATGGTCGAGCAGCTGCATCCAAGCCTTACATCACCAAGTGCAATGCAAAGCGTCGGATGCAGTGGTGTAAAGCACGCTGCCACTGGACTCTAGAACAGTGGAGTCATGTTCTCTGGAGTGATGAATCACACTTTTCTGTCTGGCAATCCCATGGACAAGTCTGGGTTTGGCAGTTGCCAGGAGAACGGTACTTGTCTGAATGCATTGTGCCAAGTGTAAAGTTTGGTGGAGGGGGGATTATGATGTGGGGTTGTTTTTCAGGAGCTGGGCTTGGCCCCTTAGTTCCAGTGAAAGGAACTCTTAATGCCTCAGCATACCAAGACATTTTGGACAATTTCATGCTCCCAACTTTGTGGGAACAGTTTGGGGATGGCCCGTTCCTGTTCCAACATGACTGCACACCAGTGCACAAAGCAAGCTCCATAAAGACATGGATGAGTGAGTTTGGTGTGGAAGAACTTGACTGGCTTGCACAGAGTCCTGACCTCAACCTGACAGAACACCTTTGGGATGAATTAGAGCGGAGACTGCGATCCAGGTCTTCTTGTCCAATATCATTGTCTGACCTCACAAATGTGCTTCTGGAAGAATGGTCAAAAATTCCTATTAACACACTCCGAAACCTTGGAGACTGCCTTCCCAGAAGAGTTGAAGCTGTTATAGCGCCAAAGGGTTGGCCAACATCATATTAAACCCTATGGATTAAGAATCGGTCGTTACTCAAGTTCATTTGCATGTGAAGGCAAACGAGCGAATACTTTTGGCAATATAGTCTAAGTGCAGCCAGTTAGCTTAGCATAGCACAAACTAGAGACAGATGGAAACAGTAAGCCTGGATCTGTTCTAAGGTAGCAAAGTCCTTGGACTGAAATGTGAAACATGACATTATTGCTACTATACTGTACACCTACTCACTTAAATCAAGTATATAAAACCTGTCTAGATACCAACAGCAGAACAAGGTGAATAACCTACGATGCTGATGCTCTATTTCCATTTAAACATGTATTTGGACAAACTGCTTCAAAGATAGTTGTACACTGTAGGAGTGGGTCTCTGTTCTCCAACCTAGAACAAATCCTTTGTCAGTACCATTGTTAGGTTATTTCTTAGTTAGATAGATGTGGTCAGAGATCTGTTGTGTAGAAATAGATGAAAAGTTACTCATATCAAATACAAATACAACAATAACATTATCATTGACTAAATGGGAAAGTGATTTGGCTTCCCCCCAACTCCAACTTTTGTATGAAAATCTGTAACTAAATCTTCTCTCTGACAATAAAGTAGTAGTAGTAGTACAAGATCATTCACAGGACTCGTATCACACCAGGCAAAATCTTTAAAATGGGTTTAGATGATAGAAACTTCCATGCCATTCAGACCAACCAACCAGTTCATTCCTTCTGGGTAGCGGTGACAGAGAAACTCTGCACTATTGTAAGATGTAGAATCCCTCAATATCCATCACTTTGCTTTTTTTTGATAATATTATAGAAGTCAATCATCTTCCAATTAAAAATAGAAATCCACTCCTTATTTCTCTAACTATACCAAGAAAACTGGAAATCTAAAAAAACAGTCATTACATATCAATCACTGGATCAACCTTCTCACAGAATATATCACACTGAAGAAGATAACATTTACACACAAGAACAATATATTAGCTTTTATTGACATTTGGAAGCCATTTCTTATCCATCTTAACTTAAACCAGACACCTGGTGCCAAGGCTATGCACATTCTTACAAGCCCAAGTCAGAAAAAGCTGGGACAGTATGTAAAATGAAAATTTAAACTGAAAACAGTGATGTGTAAATCATCTGTGTCCAGTGTTACATTGAAACCAACACAGCAGCACATTATCTGATGCAACACCTCATCAATTTTATTCTTTGTTCAAAATAATAAAACCTTCACTTCAATCCTGATGCTGCAACACATTCCAAAAAAAGTCTGGACAATAAAGTGTTTACCACATTGTGATGCTGCTGTTCCTTTTCACACCACCTAAAAGATGTTTAGGGGCTGAGGACACCAAGTGATTCAATGTGTCAGGTGTCATTTTGTCCCATTCTTCCTGCAAACAAGTCTTAAGGTGTCCAAGGTGTTGTTTGTGTTTCAAAATGCTCCACACATTCTCTATTGGAGACAGGTGGGGACTGCAGACAGGCCAGTCCAGCACTCATACCCTTTTCATCCACAGCCAGACCTTGGTAATGTGGCAGTGTGAGGTTTTGCATTGTCTTGTTGAAATATGCATGGACGTCCCTGGAAAAGATGTCATCTAGAAGGCAGCAGATGTTGCTCTAACATCTCTAAGTATTTTTCAGCATTAATGGAGCCATCACAGAAGTGGAAGTGACCTTTGCCAAGGGCGCTGACACCATGACAGACCCTGGCTTTTGGACTTGTTGCTGATAACAGCCTGGATGGTCCTTTTTGTGTTTGGTCCAGAACACACGGCATCCATTCCTTCCAAAAACGACCTCAAATACTGATTTGTCTGTGCTGCTGTATTGATGTAATACAGGGCACAGATGACTTCGCTAACAGATAATATCACTATTTTCAGTTTTGACCCTCGGGTGTTGTTCACTTTTTTGGTTACACTGGTGGTGTTTGTGGGTCTCCTGGACCCACATCATCTTTTGTAACATACTTGGCCAAATAAAGATGATTATCTTTATCCTTATTCACACCTCTGGATAGGGCACCAGCATTTTCCTCCTGAATCCTCCTCAAGATGACTGCCGAGGCTGGAGTTCTCAGAACCTTTGTTTTGGAACTGGCTTATGCATTGGCAGATCTATATGTACAAGGGATATTTACAGGTATTGCAACTGTAAATATCCCTTGTACATACAAAATCAAACACTTTTATGCAAAACTACTCAACAAATGTGCATTTCATCCCAAACAAATGAGGGGCAGAAGGGCTTATGCTCAATATCATCCTATTCTTCTAAGTCACTGTCAGACTGAATTTTCTGCCCCCAGTGTGCAGGGGTCGGCATGTCAGAGCATTCAGATGTAAACTGTTGAACTATTCAACACTGCTGTAACCACAATACAAATGCTAAGATGTGGAATGTAAGAGATTTGATTTGATTTGATTTGATTTATTATTTCAAGCATGTAAAGACAGTTGATATATCAACACACATAATTTTACACATATCCAACAAATGCTAATCCAATATCAATTTGCTTATACTTGGTACATGCTTGAATGGAGTAGGAAGAAGTCAGACTTATCCAGTCCTACCCCATGACATCATCTTACCATCATTGGTTTGCAAGCAGTAAATAATTCTCTTCTACACCACACAAGTATTATACAAAAAAATTATAAGTGTTAACATTCTTACATAATTACATTCTTAAATAATTATAAATTTGCTTAAAGAGCAAATGATTGCCACCACACCTTTATTATCCCCGGGTCCAGTGGACCCAAACGCCCTGTATGTAATGTAAATGTGTAGGGGGGGGTGTGGTCATTGAAAATGTGTTCTGATATATGTTCCTCACAGAGAATGAGCAAAGGCCACTGAGTCTGAGCTTGAAAAAAAGAATTACTCGTATTTTTTTCTTTTGATAAAAAGTGAAAATGGGTCTCACAGACCCCAGACCACACAAGGGTTAATTTAAATTTTACAAACCATCCCAACTTATTTTCAGATTTGAGGTTGTAAAATAACATCTGTAGAGGTGAAACTGTGGCATTTGAGTCGTCTTCATTACTATCACCATACTACAAGTTAACTTTTAGTTCAATGCATGATGTGAGGACTTCAGAATGAGGTGAAGAGTTGGGCATTAAGTTTTACTTGTTACGTAGTCTTGGAAAAACACTTCACATTATTCTGCTGCTGTGTGAGTGGTGTGTCTGTTAGCCCACTGCACACAGTAACATGTTATGTAGTACAGTCGTCACACCAATATATTTCATTCGTTCATTCATTTTCTACCGCTTAGTCCCTGAACGGGGTCACGGGACCAATATATTTTGTTCATTTAAAATCCAACAGACTTGTTTGAAAAACTGTTCCAGCTGGAGAAACACTATTATCCTCTGTATTTCTTTTTTAGCTATATTTTGGGGCTTTTTAGCCTTTATTTACAGTAAGTCACTGAGAGATGGGAAACAAGGGAGACAGAGAGAGAGAGAGAGAGCAGGTGAGACCTGCAACAAATGTCTGCGGTAGAACTCAACACACTGATGTTGCACACGCAGTGTGCTGCCAAATACTGTATATGGTGTGTCACACCATAACCACTCAACTATGGGCCGCCCATAATCTTCTGTATTTATATAAAATTTTGGGCTCCTTACAATTACTTCACTGTCTTAAGACTCATTTGCACTTATGTGCTCAAATGCAACTGAGAAGATTGAATTTAAAAGTGTGTGTGTGTGTGTAAGGCAGAGAGTGTCCCAAAGCATCCTCCACCTTAGCCTTGTCGTCTTCATACAAGTTGTGTATCTTGGTTACAGTGGTGAATTCCTTTGTGCAGTCTTTGGATGTGATGCAAATTATTTCAAGCAGACCCTTGTCGCCCACAGTGTTAATCGACCTGCAAGCTGTAGCCACCCACTTCACTGTTGAAAGTCTGTTGCTTGTTGTTGTCTCCGGTACTTCTTACCATGCTAACTCTGAGAGACGAAGCAGTCCAAGTAACTTCAAAACAGTGCTGATTTATTCAGTGAACACAGGTAAAAATTAACATTACACGCTCAGGTATCTTGCACCTCCAACATGCACGCAGGCAGCTGAAAGATGAAAGACCCACAACAGGCCTATACATTATATCACTTCGGGCTAAACCCATTCTACTCAGAGAGAGACGCCAAACCGTGACGTCTCCCAGGGCCAGCTTTGCAGCTGGCCAGAGCAGTAGTCAAAGCATGAGGAAAATCAATGTGTGAATGTCTGTTGATTATGTGGTGTGCAGCTAAAAACATTCTAACACGACCTCTAGTGACATGTCATGACATTAAACATAAGAAAATATTATGGCTATGGCTACAGTTATACATGTCATAATAATAATATTAAACATCCTGTCTTCTAACAGTCATCAACTTTCTATCTAGTTATCCTTGACCATAAGCAACCTGCAGCACTCATGAAAATGCCTAAGCTAGACACCCTGTCTACTCTAAACATTTCTAATACATCAAGTATCAAATCAATATCTACCTGACTAAAAATACCTAACATTGTAGAGTTATCCAGCAATCTCTGTTGCAAACTATCCAGCATGCTTGTGCAGATTCTCAGTCATCCAGGTCATAGTAAACTGAAAAAACTTCTCATCCAAGAGGCTTCATCAGTTCTGACTGACTGGTGTTGAGTTGGAGATATTTATCCCCCTCGGTGGTGTTTCAGTCCTTTGAAGGCCAACAATGTCCCTTAATGACTGAGTCGTTATAGCCCAGTATTGAGGGGAGGAGGGCTCTCTGCATCAGCTGTGTGCTTGGTCAGCAAGTGATATTTGAGACTCAATGTACTCCGGTGGTAACTGTATTGGGTAAGACAGCTTTCAATAATATGCATATTAGTCTGTGGTTGTGCATACATGAATACAGTAGGTTGTACACAGAAATGTGTTTTTGTAAACTCTTGTATAAGTCAAATCATATATAAAATATGTAGTGTGTATTTTGTTGTAGGAATGCACTTTAAAAAGTTACAACTTGAGAGCATGATAAATTAAAAGGTCAGTCTATCAGGAGGCTTTACCGTTTTACCTCGCCTAGTGGCGTATGGTGCAGTACATTGAGTCTGGGCGGGACTCACAGATTCTTTGGATGGTGGACCTCATGCGTTGGGCGATGCTGCAGATTGCGGCTCCTGACACTGTGATGTGTTACTTGCATCAGCACCAATCCTCTGCGATGATGTCAAATTTAAATCAAATCAAATTTATTTATATAGCACTTTAAAACAACATCCAGCTGACCAAAGTACTTTACATGGGAAAATAAAATCATAATAAATGACTAAAATAAAGTAAATAAGATCAGTGCAAATAAAAATAAAACAGCACAATAACACAGACACACATAACATATGTTCAATTAAAAATTTAAAGGAAATTAAAAGGAATCCACCAGGCCCTACTAAAATCCAAGGCAAATAAATATGTTTTAAGCAATGATTTAAAAATAATGAGGTCAGTAGCAAAAGCGCGGTCACCCCAGTGTTTATATCTGACCCTAGGAACCTCTAAAAGAAACTGGCCTGAAGATCTGAGGGACCTTGTAAGTTTGTGCCAATGCACTAATTCAGTGAGGTAAAATGGTGCCAAACCATTAAGAGCCTTAAAAACAAAAATCAATAACTTAAAATCAATTCGGAAGCCAGTGGAGAGAAGCCAGTACCACGGGTTATGTGCTTGAATTTCCTAGTACTTGTCAAAAGAGGAGCAGCCATATTTTGCACCATTTGGAGATGAGCAAGGGAAGACTGGTTAACACGACGTGTCAAGCCAGGTTAGCATTTGGTGTGGATTCCTGGATTCTTGACTGTTCAGCTAGAACTCTTTTGCAGCACAGTCTGTGAAGTATGACCTGGGGGCACTGTATGGTTGAACTACAACAGATGAAGACTGTTTGACTCTGAGCAGATCATAGGGTGCTAGTGTGAGCAAAGTTCAAGGTGTAGGCAGTTTTTTTCAAGGTCATCTGCCCACATCAGGACAGTACAGTTATCACATTACACATTTTTCCACTCTTTTTATTGCCCCTCTCTCATGTATTTTTTTGGGTCACTAACTTCAAATTCAGAATGCATTTATATAAACCAAAATATATAAAATATATTAATTTGAGCATTAGATATCTTATATTTTGAGTGTTATCAAACGAAAATGGGCTAAAGGGGTTTATAAAACATTTCATTTGGTTTTTATGTACAATTTACATAGTGTCCCAACCTTTTTGGAAACAAAGTTGTAGATTTGAAATCTGATTCTCATTTATTCATTCACTATGGCTTAGAGCATGGGTTGTGTTAGTTGTAGTGTTTGGTGTTTATCACTGTAGTATTAGTAATAACTGTGTGCACCTCAAATTTAATTTGTTTGTGCGTTGCTGTGGTTGTATTGCAGTCAAGCACAGCAACCTGAAAAAATCTGCACTTCTCTGAGAATAAGATTATTAAAAAGACGTGCTTCAATAAAATCATAAATCATAATAACGGCCATAATTCGAAAGAACCTCTCTTGTTTGGCCAGCAACAAGAGCTAGTCTCTAGTACATTCTTTCATAAGGAGTTATCTTGCTGGACAAATAATTCCTTCTGTACAGTACTTTTTCATTATTCCTCCTTAGCATCATCATACCGTTTGAGCATCACAAACGCTCTGTTTCATGAGCAGTATTTGTTATCTAATGTTTTAATATGTCCACACCCATCGCTCAGTCAGCTCTGGAAATGGAATATAATATAGCACATTATACAGGTGTAAACATAACATCTGTTGCTCTAAGGAGGAGAAGGATTGTTGGGCTTGTATGCATGTCACAGTCCTGCGTAAATACGCGACAGTGACTCAGTTCCCTCAGTCCAGGATATGCATCCTGTGGTACATCTTTAATTTAAAAAAAACTTTTTACTAACTGTGTGTCACCAAGAATTGTATTAATTTAACTGTGTCTGTGCAGAAATTGTCATGTACAATATGTTACAAAGCATTCAGATTCCTCCTCCTCCTCAGAAGCTGAATTCCTCTATAAGGACAGTATAAAATGACACCTGTTCATAGGATGCCATCTGTATTCTTCATTTAGATGGATAATTCTTTCTGATACATTTGACGTAAATTTTGCCAAACTGTTTCAATGTACTTAATACCCTTCAGGTTGAATCCCTTCTCTTTATCATTCTAAGGGAGATCATAGAGGAAAGAAGCCACCTTTAGGCCTACTTTTATTGTTTACTGTTTTTGGTTAACCTAGATGAACTGAAGTCAATACACACTCGTGAGGTGACACGATAGAGAACGGTGGCTGCTGCTTTACTCAAGTGAAGCAATATGCTCACTGGGGTTCAGATAGACCCGCATGCTTCCTGTGGTGTTAGTAACCAAAGACACTCAGTGTAGCGTTATGAGATTACCTAAAGTGCAATAACAAATCACTTCTCAAATATTGCATTTGCACTAACAATATCTTCTCTGTTCAAATCAGATAAAAGTCATGAATGGAAGTATGTGGATGAGGGTTTCATTATCTCTGTTTAACAGAATTTTGGATCTCCCAGTTCATTGCCCACGACAGTGCACCCAATATGCAGAAACAGGAACACTTCAGATACTATTCGACTCCCATTGTGGAACTGTTAACACAAAGTAGTGTGACTGTGATAAGTTTTGGCGTGAGTTTTGTGGGTGCAATTTTTATATTAACACATACATTTTAGTTCAACATTACTGAGAGACAGAAATTGTTGCCGAATTAATGTCATCCTAGTGGGAAGAGCACAGCATTTTTTTTGCAAAATGTAAACTTTACATTCATTTGTCATTTTGTCCAAAGCAACATCCAGTATGTGCATTGCATTACTAACAAATGTGATTCTTGGGGAAAAAGTGAATACAATTATTAGTTAAAAATCAAATGGTAATGACTTATTTTTTTTTACAAAATATCAGGAATTTATAAAATTCATGATGCAAAAAGGTTACCTGGATAGCTTAATAATTAACTGGCCTAGTACCAGTTTTAAGGTGAAGATCAGCTCTTTTACTTAGCAGTAGTTAAACATGCCTGAGATGAGGTAATGTATAGACAGAAGAGGTGAAGAAAGATAAAACCGATTTAAAAACGTTTTAAAAGGACTCAAACTACAGAATGAATGTATTGCAAAAATGTTCATACTTGCAAAATGTAACTGCTTGTGACTCATCAGTGTACTTCCTGCTTCACATCCATGTGCTTTAATGTGTTAATCTAACTCAACATATCTTCTCTGCATGTAGAACGTCTCTATTAAATGGGCCAAGTTAAGCCAACAGTTCCCCTTTTGGTACAATAACCATATTTTACAACCCCAAATCAGAAAAAGTTGGGACGGTATGTAAAATCAAAATTAAACCTACAAATAGTGATGTGTAAATTATCTCCATCTGTATTACACTGAAAACAATCCAGCAGCACATTATTTGATGTGACACCTCATTAGTTTTATTCTTTGTTCAAAATAAACACACTTCAATTCTGATGCTGCAACACATTCCAAAAAAAGTTGAGACAGTAAAGTGTTTACCATGGCGTGATGCTGCATTTCAGGGCCAGTAATGAGGTAAAACAATGAAATGATGATTCCATTTGAACCAGGTGATGTCAACAGGTGACTGCATCATGATTTGGTACAAAAGTGGCATCCAGGAAAGGCCGAGCCCTTTAGGAGCAAAGATGAACCGAGGACCACCAGTTTGCCAAAATATGTGTGAGAAAATGATTGAAATGTTTAAAAACAATGTTCCTCAAAGAAATATAGGAAGGGATTTGGATCTGTCACCCTCTATTGTGCAAAACATCATTAAAAGATTCAAGGAATCTGGAGGAATTTCAGCGTGTAAAGGACGAGGACCAAGCCTAAACTGGATGACCGAGCTCTCTGATCCCTCAGACGGCACTGCATCAAGAATCGTCACTATTCTATCAGCGATACAACCACATGGGCTCAGGATGACTTTGGCTCACCTGTGTCAGCCACTACAATATGTAGTTACATCCATAAATGCTGCTTAAAACTGCTGTGCCAAAAGGAAGCTCTGTGTCAACAGTGTCCAGAAGTCGACTGCTCTGGGCTCAGAGGCATCTGGGATGGAAACATGCACTGTGATGCACTGTGGTCAGACCAAAGTGTTTCAGGTCTTTTTTTGGAAGGAATGGACGCCGTGTGCTCCGGACCAAAGACCAAAAGGACCATCCAGACTGTTACCTGTTTATTTTGAACAAAGAATAAAACTGATGAGGTGTCACATCAAATAATGTGCTGCTGGATTGTTTTCAGTGTAATACAGGACACGTGATTTACACATCACTGTTTTCAGTAGTTTTATTTTTATAAAACTATTTTCAGTTTTAATTTTAATTTTACATAATGTCCCAACATTTTCTGATTTGGGGTTTTATTTTATTTGCAGGGCACCTTTCAAAAACCCAAGGTCACCAAAATAAATAGAATACATTAAATTAAAACAGTACAAATCCATCTGAGATCTGAATGTAAAAACAATCAGTTGGCTTAAAAATGTCTGACTCATATCCAATGTAATGAGGTAAATGAATTGTTGAGTCTGTCACAACTACACACTTATTTCTGCACTTTCACTGCTTTGGTCATAGTGGTGTTGGTGAGGTAAGTCATAGTAATTTGCATTTACTGTCATGTCTAGTCCGATCAGTGTTAAATTAAGTAAACATCCTTGTTTACCAAGTGTTTTATGAATAATTGTTGTCTCCACCTATTAGCCTGTGAAGGATTTGAATTGGAGATGTGTGCTGTGCAGCCACACCTTGCCCAAAGGCAGTGTGTCACCCTGGGAGTGTTTGTCTGCTGGGCTCCAGGAAGATGCCCAGCTCTCTGCTCCAGCAGCTGTGTTTGGCTGCTTTGTCATAATAGCTGTGATCTTTCAGAGACTTTTATCTCAGACGTCCCGGGCAAATACTCGAGAGCTCCGAAGTAAACTTGAAGCAGGATGTTGCTACATCCTGTACGTATGAAGGTGACAGGTTTCTCACACAGCTGCTTGATTGACGTGGTACAGCTGAATTTCAATTGTAACCACATGCCAAGGCGGAGGCAGTTTTTACTGACGTGTCTAGTTTGATTAGTGTTAAATTAAATACACATATTTTGTTTAAAACTGAATGGTAGCCACATTGTGGCTTGTCCTCAAAAACCTCATACATCTATGGTTTTACGGAGGTATTAAGATGACTGAGAGAATGCTTTGCAACAGCACAAACTAGTCTCTAAACTAACCACAGACTTTAATCAACACCTGTCAGTAAATTTTAATCTTAATAAATATGATATTAACAAAATTTAAGGTTTTAATGTCCAGCATTTATCCCATTGTATTTCCATTCGAGGACTTACTGTAAGACTTCCAGTTTTAACTGGATATGTTAAATTATTCAAGCTAGAATATGCTACAGAACACTGCATAGCTATGGTTCAGTTGAGCTGCACATAACAAAGGACTTGATGTGTAACAGTGAATTCTTGGCAAGGTTTCTGGAAAGGACTATGCAGTTTGGTGCTAATTACAGAGACAGTGTTGATTTAATACATTGTGATTAACAAAATAAAACCTACCACATCGGGTCAGCAGTACATGTACTGGAATTAATAGACAACCCACTTCTCAAATGCAGACCTGGAAATAACATCTCCCAAATAGTTGGCCAGTCAGAGGGTGGCAAAAATCCTACGGGCTCATACATATGAGCCTGGAGGTGGATTTGATAAATGTGTTTGGCCGCAAGTCCATATATGTACACTCACACACACACACACACACACACACACACACACGTCCATCTGTTATCTATCCCAGGGGGTGGTGGTGGGGGTTGGTTGGGCTGGAGCCAATCCCAGCTGACACTGGGTGAGAGGCGGGGTCCACCCTGGACAGGTGGCCAGTCTGTCACAGGGCTGACTTGTAGACAAACAACCCACACACACCCACACACACTTCTACAGAGGATTTAGAGTCGCCAGTTGGCCTAATCTGCGTGTCTTTGGACTGTGGGAGGAAGCTGGAGTACCTGGAGAGAACCCGCACAGGCACAGAGAGAACACATAGAAAGGTCCCGGGTCAGCAGGGACTCAAACCCAGAACTTTCTTGCTGTGAGGTGACAGCGCTAATCACTGCATCACTGAGCCCATGTGTGTGTCTACAGTGGGTACGGAAAGTATTCAGACCACCTTAAATTTTTCACTCTGTTATATTGCAGCCATATGCTAAAATCATTTAAGTTCATTTTTTTCTTCATTAATGTACACACAGCACCCCATATTGACAGAAAAACACAGCATTTTTGACATTTTTGCAGATTTATTAAAAAAGAAAAACTGAAATATCACATGGTCATAAGTATTCAGACCCTTTGCTCAGTATTTAGTAGAAGCACCCTTTTGAGCTAATACAGCCATGAGTCTTTTTGGGAATGATGCAACAAGTTTTTCACACCTGCATTTGGGGATCCTCTGCCATTCCTCCTTGCAGATCCTCTCCAGTTCTGTCAGGTTGGATGGTCAACGTTGGTGGACAGCCATTTTCAGGTCTCTCCAGAGATGCTCAATTGGGTTTAAATCAGGGCTCTGGCTGGGCCATTCAAGAACAGTCACGGAGTTGTTGTGAAGCCACTCCGTTATTTTAGCTGTGTGCTTAGGGCCATTGTCTTGTTGGAAGGTGAACCTTCAGCCCAGTCTGAGGTCCTGAGCACTCTGGAGAAGGTTTTCGTCCAGGATATCCCTGTACTTGGCCACATTCATCCTTCCCTCGATTGCAACCAGCCGTCCTGTCCCTGCAGCTGAAAAACACCCCAATAGCATGATGCTGCCACCACCATGCTTCACTGTTGGGACCGTATTGGACAGGTGATGAGCAGTGCCTGGTTTTCTCCACACATACCACTTAGAATTAAGGCCAAAAAGTTCTATCTTGGTCTCATCAGACCAGAGAATCTTATTTCTCACCATCTTGGAGTCCTTCAGGTATTTTTTAGCAAACTCCATGC